>NW_027209000.1:0-37599 GCF_027789765.1 Dendropsophus ebraccatus
AGTTCTGGCTTGGTCTTCAGGTGGGAGGAAGCAAACAAAGGAGTCTCTGCTAGAGTTTAGCCAGGGCCTGGCTTTGTCCAGGTCCCCTGTCAGAGAGTTAGTGGCTGGAGGTCCAAGTTGACAGATGTGTGAGAAGCAGCTGAGTTACGAAGTTCTCTTACTAAACTCTAAGACAACTGTGCAGTGCTAAACTCTATAAAGGGGACAAAAGCCAAACAAGTAACACCTTGCCCACACCTGGGAACTTCTCTAAAATGTGCAGGACAGTTACCTGGGACAATAGGAACTGACCCCAGTGGGACAAAGCTACCGTGAGAAAGGTCTACGTATCCCACAGTGCAGTGCAGGACAACTGGGTAATCCTGGGAATCTGCTACACCCAGATAACCGATGACTGGGGCTCGTACTACCCACCTAGGATGGGTAGCCCGCAACTAGGGGGCATAAGGAGGTTAGAGACAGCAAATTATCCTCGAGTACGAGTATTCTTTTCACCTCTTCTGTACTACACCTGTTCTGGCAGAGAACACTTACTAAATTCCAGAAATCTACCTCAGCTACTAGCACCCAAGTATTTTGCAAGATCTGTACTGCTATATTGCACTGTTACTACGTGTACTGTCCCTGGTTTGCACTATGTTGATCCAAAGTAAAATATTTTGTTTTTACCAAAACACACGGGACTCTGGTCTACACCTGCACCCACACTTCTCTGTACACTTGTGCTATTCTCTCTTTCTGTGTGTGGCGGTACCAACATTCCGGGTGGGTCTAGTACCACTCCAGGCTACAGTGAAAAGTGCCCAAGTGACCCTAAGCACCCCCGAGATGCAATACCATCCGGTTACCACCGAGTACCGACCCACCACATAAATATTTTGTGTCACATGTGATATTTCATCCAATTATAGGTGCAGGTGCTTTCCCTACCGTCTTTATCCTATCCGCTGTGTTCTCTCTTTTGTGCACACACAGACCCACCAATCACAGTAGGGTTTGGTCTCACTCCTGTAGTAAGAAGTTAGTTCCTGGTGGGAGGAGTCAGTCTAGTTGGTTCTAGTCAGTGTGTGAGGAGGCAGCAAAGAACCAAGTCTCTGCTGTGGCTAAGTCAGGGCCTGTCTTAGGCAAGGTCCTATGTCAGGGACACAAGCAAGCCTTAGTCAGATTTTCTTTATGAAAGACACAGCAACTATGCAGTGGTAGAAAGTAAAGGAGGAGAACAGCTACAGAAGGATCACCTTGTCTATGCCAGGAACCTCTCTAAAAAGTGCAGGGCAGTTACATAGGAGTCATAGGTACTGACCCCAGTGGAACAAAGTTACTATAAGTCTAGGTATTCCACTGCACTTTGCAAGATGAACGGGAAGTCTGCTTAGCCCTGATAACTAGGCCTGTGGCTCGTACTACCCTGACAGGATGGGTACCTCGCAACTGTAGGGCAAAAGACAGTCAGACATAGTCTAAACGTGAGTATGAGTGTTCTCTCTATATCTTTTCTTCAGTTCAAACTGTTCCAGGCAGAGTACACTACTAATTGGACAAGGCCCTTCAGACAGCCTCTCTCCTCTACTCTCTCTTCTGCAAAAACCTTCTCTTACAGGCACCTTGTCTGCTTCCAAATAAACTGATCTACGTTTCAAGTGTTGGACTCTGGCCTATTACTGTGCACACCCGCACCTTTACACACCTACACTTGGGTTAAACCTATATGCAGGTAGGCACCAAACTGTCTGGGGTGGGTCCTACACCGCTCCAGACTACTGTGACAAGCGCCCAAGTGACCCTAGACCCACTCAGCTACCACACCATCGTACCAGCTGACCCAACAGTAAAACCCGGCGCCTGGGCCACCACAGACGTATCTGCGTTTTCCTGCAGTTTCCATTACAGTTCTTTATAGTGAAGATTTCTGTGTGAATACACCACTTGGCTCCCAGTCAATATAAAGGAATTCTAGTTTTCTCCCGACCACTATAGTAAAGTTAAATAAATAGATTCTAAAAATATTTATTTCTTTTTTTCTGAAAAGCGACATACACCCCCGACCAAAAAGTATTCTTAGACTTGTCAACCCTACAAGTTCAAGGGAAATATTAGGAGAGCGTGTGATTTTGAAAGTGTGTCCTGACCTTACACATCGTCCTTAATAACAGAGCCGCTATCCAGAAATCCTCATGGGGATGATAATATTAAATGGCTACAAGGACCAGTATTGGGTTAAAAAAAATTGTAAAAAAAAAAAAAATCCACTAAATTGTATGTGCTGTGCTTAAAGGAAATGTAATATCAGAAAAGGATTTATTGTTTTTCTCTCTATATTATATTATACCACCTGTGGTGGTAAGAGGAGGCTGCTGTAAAGTGATCTGTACAGCATTGCAGCATCACGTAACACCAGTAGATAGATGAGACAATGGCAACTCCCTGTGGAATGACCTCTTCACAGGTCACAGAGTGCGCTCAGTCATGTTTCATATTCATCTCAAGGGGACAGGCTCTGTCTATTGTGTCTATGTCCATGAGTCTTGCTGTAAAGCATGTCACTAAATGCTATTAAAAAAAAGCTCAGGCAAGATGGCTGCTCCCATAACAATGTATGAAAAAAATAAAAAAAAAGTTAGTCAAAAAATAGAAACAGATTAGAATAAAAGACAATGTTTCAGTATCTGACTAATGTGGAAATGAATGTTAGCATTACAATAGATTTTACACTTGGGTAAGCTGCACAGTGTCTGTAGCACACAGTAGCTGAGCGAGCAGTGATTGACAGTTATTACTGCTCACAAGGGATGACATCAGCACTCGGGGAACCCAACCCCTAGGATGCCATCTGGATGCTATGCCTGGCCCTTTAACTGTAGGCTCTCCTGACAAGCATTCACAGTTATATGATTCACTGCTCTGAACGTCAGAGCGAGGAGGAACCATTGGCTCCTGCTCTGCCAATCACTTTTGTGGCCACAGGCACCATTATCCCACCGCTGTCTCTCCAAACTCCCTGTCACTTGTGCACTCTAATAGAGACTGGGCGACTAAGCAGTAGCCACATGAAGATGAGTATATGTGTCTTTTTTTATTTTTTTCACAGAGTGGGGGGTCTACCTACTGGAGGATACCTACCTAGAGGTGGCTACCTACTCAGGGATTACCTACTTGGGGGATAGTATTTACTAGGGGGGACTACTTATGGGGGGGGGGAATACCTACATAATGGCTGGGGGCTAACTACGAGGGGGGATGCCTACTTGGGGGATAAACAATAGTCTATAAGTGACTGTCATCGATTGTAGGGTCTGTAGAGCCCGTGTACAGCTGGTATCTACCAATATATGGTCACTGTGGGATAGTGGGTATAGGATGGCGGTATTAGTCATTATGTGGTGGTGATAGTAGTGGTCATGTCGTGGCTGTATTACTTGTTTCTTGTATACTGGTATTATTGGTAATACTGGCCTGGTTATACTGTAGCAGCGTAGTGGAGGAAATTGTAACAAATCCTATCCACATGGCGGGACTAAAACCAACAGTACAAAGTGATGGTCTGGAGTGGAGATGTGACCCACCCGGACTGTCGGTACTGCCACCCACAGAAAGGGGAGATGACCAAGGACGGTGTAGCTTGTGTGTAGGTGCTGGGGCAATGATCACTAAGTCCCATTAGAATAAATAAACTTCCTTTTCACTTAATAATCTTCTGTGACACAGGTAAATAATACTGGACTGATACAGACTTGACTCCAATAGATCTGTACTAAGAGCTGATGAGGTACAGAATAGAGTAGGGTAGCGGTGCTTGGTTGCGTGCTGAGAAGAGTAAAGAGGGTTCAGAGTAGTGGAGAGCAGTAGGTACTGAGAGTCCCAACCCAAAGTAGTACGGTGCTCTGCTGGAACTTTAGAAGAAGAAAAATACTTGAGAATACTTGAAAGAAGAAGAATACTTGTGCCCGTGTTTTGACCTTTAAGGCTATACCACCTTTTGCCCTGCAGTGTCGAGTTACCTGTCCTATCAGGGTGACACAAGCCTCAGTCCTAGTTGTCTGAGTTGAGCGAGGTGTCCAAAGTTATTTGGAGAAAATAGGCTGTTAGCTGCTTTGCTCTATCTGGATCAGTTCCTCTGTTTTAGTATACTGTCCTGCACCTTTAGAGATGTTCATGTTGTGGGTTGGGGTGATCTCTGACTTGTCCTCTCTTTAAGTGTTTAGCACTGCATCTTAGGTAGAAGTGTTGCTTTGAAGAAGAAAGTCTCTGTGTTTCCCATAAGCGTCTGTCTACTACCACATCCCAGACTAGACTACTCTGGACTGATTATGTGCGTGTCTACACTTCCCCTCCCATGTGACAACTTCCTACAGGGTGTATGAAACAACCTCTGTGAGTGGTGGAGAAGAGAGTGCAAGGAGAAAGAAGCATAGAGATAGGTGGAAGAGAAGTGCAGATCTTATTGGTGTGCAGATCACAAACAAACAATAACCCTTAGTTCACTACAGCTGTGCAACATACATATGGAAATATACATAGTACTGACATCTAGTGGCAAAACTTAATACATGACTTCGGTACCACTTTACTTTTGAGATACAGGCTTTTGCGAGGGGCATTCAAACTTGCAACACCTGTGGTGGGACACCAAAGTAGATGCTTGGAACAAACATTCAGCATACATTATGTGGTAGGTAAATCTACAGTAACAGAATGTAAACCTGCCTGGGATAAACATATATATAAGGTAGATAGATAATGAATAGATAGATAGATAGGAGATAGATAGATAGATAGATAGATAGATAGATAGATAGATAGATAGATAGGAGATAGATAGATAGATAGATAGATAGATAGATAGATAGGAGATAGATAGATAGATAGATAGATAGATAGGAGATAGATGATAGATAGATAGATAGATAGATAGATAGATAGATAGATAGATAGATAGGAGATAGATAGATAGGAGATAGATGATAGATAGATAGATAGATAGATAGATAGATAGATAGATAGATAGGAGATAGATAGATAGATAGATAGATAGATAGATAGATAGATAGATAGATAGATAGATAGATAGATATAGATAGGAGATAGATAGATAGATAGATAGATAGATAGATAGATAGATAGATAGATAGATAGATAGATAGATAGATATATCTGTATCTTGGAGCAGCACAGCCGGATATGGTAAATGTGGGTGCCAGCGGGTAGTCAAGACCGTGACTCCAACTTCGATATATGTAGAAATTCCCACAGCACTCCAAATTCAGCAAAAGCAAAACGTGATTTATTGCATAGTGGTACAGCACAACAATGTCAGAAGCGACATTTCAATGACCTCCGTCGTCTTTTTCAAGCGTGACACACAACAAACAAAGGATCTTCTTAAACAGGTGAGTAAATTAGTGACAAACAGTGATAGGTGCATATGTGCACGTGATTATGGTTTGACAAGCAAACAGAAAAAAGATATACAATCATTGCATGTGGCTACAAAGTATCAAACTTTATGTACATGTGTTCCAGTGTAATAAAAATAAAAGGCTTGAGCCAGGCGGCGAAGCAATCATGAGAAATTAGTCCATATAAATCCATTAGTCATACACATCATTGCATCGGTTATGGCTCACCACCGGTTGAGACAGAGCTTGGACCAGGCAGTTGTGCGCATGTCAGCGCTTAAGTGAAATGCAATTCACGCCCATCATGCATGGGTCTTTAGTGGAGATTATGAGTGGTAGTAGTGATAGAAATGGGTACTTCAAACAGCCCTTTGCTTGGTGGCATCACCCCGAATCCTCACACGATCTGGTACCGCCGCCCAGCGTGGATGGCTGATTATTCCCCTATCCGTCACAAACGCACGTAGTGTGAACAGTCCCCACAGTATAAAATACAAAAAGCAATCAAAACCGGTACTTGGGACGAAGGCAGTTAGTAAGCTATCATATCAATTGGAGATTTTTGGTAACGATACAGTCATTATCCACAGTGGTTTAAAGAGTGATCTACGGGAAGGGGCCCGGAGGGGCCACAGGACGAGAGGAGGATGCGGTACCGGACCAATTCCAGGATCTGGGGTGATGCAATCCTCCCACAATCGTCCCAAGTACCGGTTTGATTGCTTTTTGTATTTTATACTGTGGGGACTGTTCACACTACGTGCGTTTGTGACGGACAGGGGAATAATCAGCCATCCACGCTGGGGCGGCGATCGTGTGAGGATTCGGGGTGATGCCACCAAGCAATCCTATAGCAATCCTATAGCAATCCTAAGCAATTACTATAAGAAGATCCTTTGTTTGTTGTGTGTCACGCTTGAAAAAGACGACGGAGGTCGTTGAAATGTCGCTTCTGACATTGTTGTGCTGTACCACTATGCAATAAATCACGTTTTGCTTTTGCTGAATTTGGAGTGCTGTGGGAATTTCTACATATATCGTAGATAGATAGATAGATAGATAGATAGATAGATAGATAGATAGATAGGAGATAGATAGATAGATAGATAGATAGATAGATAGATAGGAGATAGATAGATAGATAGATAGATAGATAGATAGATAGGAGATAGATAGATAGATAGATAGATAAGAGACAGATAGATAGGAGATAGATAGATAGATAGGAGATAGATAGGAGATAGATAGATAGATAGGAGATAGATGGATAGATAGATAGATAGATAGATAGATAGATAGATAGATAGATAGATAGATAGAAGATAGATAGATAGATAGATAGATAGATAGATAGGAGGTAGATAGATAGATAGATAGATAGATAGATAGATAGATAGATAGATAATAGATAGATAGACAGATAGATAGATAGATAGATAGATAGATAGGAGATAGATAGGAGATAGATAGATAGATAGATAGGAGATAGATAGATAGATAGATAGATAGATAGATAGATAGATAGAAGATAGATAGATAGATAGATAGATAGAAGATAGATAGATAGGAGATAGATAGATAGATAGAAGATAGATAGATAGATAGATAGATAGATAGATAGATAGATAGGAGATAGATAGATAGATAGATAGATAGATAGATAGATAATAGATAGACAGATAGATAGATAGATAGATAGATAGATAGATAGATAGATAGATAGGAGATAGATAGGAGATAGATAGATAGATAGATAGATAGATAGATAGATAGATAGATAGAAGATAGATAGATAGATAGATAGAAGATAGATAGATAGGAGATAGATAGATAGATAGATAGATAGATAGATAGATAGATAGGAGATAGATAGATAGATAGATAGATAGGAGATAGATAGATAGATAGATAGATAGATAGATAGATAGGAGGAGATAGATAGATTTTCCATCTCTTATTACTCTGACACTGGGGATGGCGCTGTCAGCTCCGCACAGTCCTCCTAGATACACGACCATAAACTCAATGTCCTACCATGGTCTTCTGAGGATAAATTAGAGGATCAGTCCTCTGCTGAGTCTGACCCTACAATCTTATGTTTTCCATGTAATTGATTCACTAGGCTGCAGGTTTCAGCCATTACTTTGGTTTCTAAATAAAGGAATGGATGTCTGTGACTACCATTCCACTTAAATTACGTTCTTGGATTCCTGTGTGCAGCGTTTATTATACGTAGCAGAGCTGAGTTTGTCATCTGGCTCCTCTACTGCGGCGACATTAGTAATATGTGCAGTAGGAGCAGCTCTGCTATACCATCTATACGAATCATTTACTAATTGCTGGAAATATATGTATTGTATAGTATTAGTCTTCCTGGAATGGACAATGAGAAGCAAAGTTGCATTATTGGCTACGAAGAATCCCAGTATTTTCAAGCAATTTGGTTTCTATTGTATGTCAGTACAGGAGCTGGATGCACTGGAGATGAGTAATCCTATCATGAATATAAATCATATTTCAGGTAATAATGCCGACTCAGAAGGGTAAGAGGTTTGGAGAGAGTATTGAGTTACTGGAAGAGAACGGGGGATGGTCTGAGTCGCCCCTACTGGTCCATTTTAATATTAGAAGTTCTTTCAAACTTCCCAAAACTCTTAATCGCAACAAACTTTACTCAAAAAACTTATTTCCAAGTTTAGTTTTTTTTGTTTTTTGGTTTTTTTTTACATTATTGACTTGCATTGCTGAGAAAAAAGCTGGTAATTTAATTATAAAAATTGTACTACCGTAAAACAAAACACATTCACGGTTTAAATAGGTCATTTGTTGGAACGTTTTTTGGACATTTTGGGGGGCTGTTTCCAAACTGGTTTTAAAACCGTGTAACAGAACTTACTGTAGCAAAAAAAAAAAAAATACAAAAAAAAACCTTAATAAGACTGATCATTGTGCCTGATTTTGTGTACATTGTGCATGATATTGTGTAATCCTACAGTCACATGATCATATGATTTGTAACAAAAAAAAAAAAAAAACATTATAGAACAGAGTCCCTCAGCATGAATCCATTTGATGGAGGTTTGTTGCGGACTTTCCGCTATGGATTCTGATTGGGAGGTGTAAAGTACAGTCCTTCCGCCCAGAGCATATATACTTAGGTGGAGATTTCTCGAACATGATGTAAAGTGAAACTGGCCCAGTTGCCCCTAGCAACCAATCAGATTCTACTTTTCATTTTCCAAAGAGTCTGTGAGGAATGAAAGGTGGAATCTGATTGGTTGCTAGGGGCAACTGAGCCAGTTTCACTTTACACCATGTTTGATAAATCTCCCTCTTAGTCTTTACCTACCTAAACACTGGCTATAAACAGCAGTGGCACACCTGCTCTGGGACACTGCACATGGCCACCACTCCATTCTTTCTCTATGGGGTTCAACGTTCCATTCATTTTGGGGGACAGTTGTCCTCCATTTTGTCCCAGCAGTCAGACCCTACTAATCAGCTACTATGCCTGGAGTTGGATATCTGTGCCTCTCTTAGTGACCCCTTTAAGAGCCCTCAGAGCTGTAGATCTTTAGTTACTTGGACCTCATCCCTGACACATGACACTGTGTATATAGATAACATGATGGAAGGCGCGTTTTATCACCCACCGCTCCTAACATTTAGTCGTATGTGTCACTAGTAGGAAGGTTAATAAACAAAATTTCATTATTTGCTCATTAGTTATCAGCCTTGTATATCTGATAGCAGAGAGATGTCACGTAATACACAAAATGCCATTGTAAGGAAAGCTTTTCACATTCATTCCTAATCCTCTGTATTCCCTCTAAATCCCATATTATAAATGGCTACAATGCTGCCCAGTCTTATTATCAGAGATTTAGCCGGGATAGCTAAGCTTACCACTGGATAGACCACCCATTCCTCCATATGGCTGCTGTATTATACAAGGCGTTGTTCCATCCAGTGGTAACCCCAAGAAGGTGGACTCTCACCTCAATAGTATGGTCAGCTCATTTATCACCCTCAAACTGGGGTAGTGCTATGCCAAAGCCAACTGGAGATCCTTGGAAAATGGGCCCTTCATACCGATAACAGCATATAGAGAAAAAGGCTCAAACCAGTGCTGCAAAACTTTTAGCTAAGTTGTGTTGTCCAAAAAAAAAAAGGGCGCAAAAAGTGTGCAAGGTTTATCAAGGCCCATGTGCCTAATGATAAATTTTGATCATGGAACAGAGTTTTTTGCGAATCACGGGAAAACAGCGCGCCTGTGTGCCTGTAACAATTACAGACATATGATTACTAAGAGTGAGAATTAAGGGATGTTTTCACCTTGAGTAACAAAGAATTGAAGGTTAAAATTTTTTTTATTTTTATGTATTTTTTCATGTAATATTTTTGGCTATTTTTTGGCTGTTCTAGAACTCATATTAAGAAATATCAATATTTTTTTTTTTAAAATGGCGCAGATTTATCAATATGTCTGGGAAAGAAGCTGTCTGATTTGCCCATATCAACCAATCACAGTTCAGCTTTTGTATCTTAACAAGCTGCAGTAAAATGAAAGCTGAGCTGTTATTGATCACTATGAACAAACTAGACGGTTTAATATATCTGAGCTGGTGTGTTTCTCCTTAGGATATTTCAACACTTTAAGGCACATTTTATGTTTTCTTTGGCAAAACCAGGAGTGGAAACACATAAAAAGAAAAAGATTTTTTTTTTGTGTTTTGGACCCATTCCTTTGGATTTGGCTAAAAATACTGATAGATAACAGGACCAAATACTGACCAAATTACTACATGAACCCAGCCTTACTGCCTCTGTTATTTAGAGATAGGACAGGTGGGCCCTTTAATTCTCAGGTTTCTGGGCCCGGTTGCAAGTGCGACTACTGCGACCTCTATAGCTATAGCATTGCTCATTAAAGCGGTTTTACAATTTAATATTAGTCCTGTGAATAGGGGACAAGTATAGGGGACAACTTCTGCCCTCCCCCATCCCGGGGGATCTTTAGAGCGGTGCCCAGACCGCTTTGTTTTGAGTGGGTCATTAAGCTTCATTCTCTATGGAGCTGCCAGAGATAACCAAGTAATGTACTGTGGATAAAGGACAAGCAATATTAAATCGGAAGACCCCTTTAACCTTGATTTGTAACAGTCGATATCCTAGAAGCTCTTTCTTCTTGACTTGGTCAGACCTGTCTCACAGTGACTGGTAAGTGTATGCTTACACTGTTTCCTGGAGGATCTTCACTATGGTTGGATGCAGTCGTTTCCCTCATACTACCCCGTCTAACACTGATTTAGGACAAGTATATGCTGATTGCACTTTTATCACGATAAGTCAGTGCTCCGCATGTACATTGTGGACAAAAGTTAAATCGGCGTTTTGCTATTTCCTGGACCGGGTACAATGCAGAATCATGAGAGCAGCTGGTTCCTCTAGAATGAATGAGTAACTGGGGGGAATTACAGGAAAGGTGCAAAGATTACGGCCCCCGAACTCCAGCCAGAGGACGCAGATGTTCATGAGAACACAAATGGCTGCTCTGGGACAGGACGCTTACTTCACCTGGAGTACGGCTGGGAGGTGATAAATTTTCTTAGTAACACGGCCATTATATGGATCTGGGCTGGTAACGTATGTGTAGGTTTAACATTAGCGCAGAGCTACAGACTCCGGTGACTACACAAATATGTATCTACAACTGTAAGGAACTCATTCTTGGTTCTTTATTTGAAGGGACCCAACATATTCAAAATCCAGACCTCTATGTGGGTAGCATGTTATAGGGCAGGAGGAGCTGAGTAGATTTATATATAGTTTTTTGGGTCTCATTCTGGACCAATTAGTCAAGTGGGCGGTCCTATTCAGTGATGGACAGCTCTTCTTGTTTAAAATGCCTTCACTTTTACTAGTTGGAAAATTAAAAAAAAAAGTCAGATCAGAACATGACAATGCACAGATTTTTAATTTTTTTCCAAAAACTATAATTTGGTATTGTTTAGAGATGAGCGCAACTTGAGCTTGCTCCAGTCCACCTGAACCCAATCGCTTGGCTTTTCATTACCAGTGGCTGAAGAAGTTGAATGCAGCCCTAAGGAGTCCTAAAAACATGGATAGAGCCTTAGGGCTTCTGCAATCAAATGCTAATCGATTGGGTTAGATTGGGGGAAAATAACCCAAGTATACGGTGGTGTGTGTGGGTGCTGACAGACTGATGGGCAGCACGGTGGCTCAGAAGTTAGCACTGTAGCCTTGCAGTGCTGGAGTCTTGGGTTCAAATCCCACCAAGGGCAACATCTGCAAAGAGTTTGTTTGTTCTCTCCGTGTTCGGTGGGTTTCCTCCCACACCCAAAAACATACAGACAGGTAAAGTGCTGCGGAATCTGTGTGCGCTATACAAATAAACAATTATTGTTATTTGACAGAGTCCCATGCGTTTAGTGAAAAATAGGACACTTTACTGAATAAGGCTTGAGTTTAACAGTACACGTGATACAGTAGTGCAAATCCTAACACCGAAATGTTGATGCTGACAGAAAGGTAGAACCAGCGCTTGTAGAAGTAGATGCTTTGCACAGAGAAGGAAGAGGAGAGGAGTTGCCAGAGGAGCCCTGCCCAATGTAGAATATTTGCTCTGCCGGGTCAGGTGAAGAGGTAGAGATAAGAAAATACTCGTACTCACGGATGCCTAGTTGTGGCTCTTAACCGCCTTATGCCCCCTAATTGCGAGGTGCCGGTCCTAGGTGGGTAATACGAGCCCCAATCATCGGTTATCTAGGTGTAGCAGGCTGATGAGACTTCCCAGTTGTCCTGCACTGCACAGTAGGATACGTAGACCTTTGCCCAGGTAGCTTTGTCCTAATGGGGTTAGTTCCTCTTGCTTCAGGAGACTGCCCTGTGCGTTTTAGAGAGGTTCCTGGCGTGGGCTAAGGCTATTATAGGTGGCTTCTTCCCCTTAAGGTAAACTTAGCACTGCATAGTTGCTGTAGAATATAGTGGGAAAACTTTGTAAAGAGCTAGTCTTACACATATCTGTCTGCTCGGACCTCCGATCACTAACTCTCTAAACTTCCTCCCATCAGAAACTAACTCCTCCTACAGGGGCTCTAACTAAACCCTCCTGTGAGTTGTGGGGCTGAGTGTGTGTGTAAGAGACAAAAGAAGAGATAGGTAGAGGAGAAACAGCACCTGAGAGTGGTCAGCACAAAGCACATGGTACAAAACAATTAACCCATTAACTACTTCAGCTGTGCAATAGAGTTCAGTGACACCTAGTGGAAAAAACACAGTACTAGACCTCCCACTTGCCAACCTGAGAGAATGCGCTAGACAGCACCAGTGGTGGGACACCACAGTAACAATTCACCTGGGCCTATATTATATTCCATATTATTTGTTTGTAAATCAGGGGAATTATCCCAGTCCTGGATTCCTTGGACGTGACAGATATTTCGCACATCTGAAGGTCTTTATTGCAATCCATTGTAAGTGTCGAACATTTCCCTTACATAAGCAAAGCTAAGCTCATTTATCATCGGCACAGACGTGGCCAGGGTGTTATGAATGTCTTTGTAATATGACTACATTTCTGTAAGTGTCTGTAGCCCAAATCTGAATAATGGATTGGTGGATTAACATGGCAGCTTTTCAAGACTGCAGCCGTAAGCAAGTTCCAATGGATACTGAGCTATATGGGTGATCTGTAGTGGATGCTTTATAGACGGGTTCGCTCATGGGATCGCCATCTCCTGGGTTAGACAGGTTCATGGCACTAAGGCCCGTATTACACGTAGTTATGTAGAGGAGGAAGCGAACAGCAACCTTTCAGGCTTCCTCCTCATTCCCTGCTCGCTGTCAGTGCTATTACCTGCATAGACCGAGCGGGAAGGAGTTGGGGGCTGCAGGGAGCTACAGGAGGGGGAACGGGAAGTCCTTTAGATCGTGAGGGTGGCCCATTTAAAAGAGGGGCAGTTGCTATGGTGATCACAGTTTCTATTGTGATCGTTTTGATAGGTCACGTTTAACCCCTAGACGACCCAGGACGTACAGTTACGTCATGGAAGTCTGTCACCAGACGACCCTGGACGTAACTGTACGTAATGGGTGTTTCTCCCGGTATGAAGCGCACTTCATAGCAGGTGGGGGCCGGCTGCAATCAGCAGCCGGCACCTCACCGTTCATGACACGCTGCAGCGATCGCGCTGCAGCGTGTCATTAACTCCTTAAACGTCGCGATCGAGACCCCCGCAGTGTGACTGCGGGGGTCCCGATCGTTGAAACGGACCGCCGGAGGTCTCTCACCTGCCTCTGTGCGGTCCGATCGGCGATCTGGTCACTGAGCCTGCACAGGCAGGCTCAATGAGCAGATCGCCGATAACACTGATTGATGCTATGCCTATGGTATAGTAATGGTCAGTGTAGAAATCAAAGTAGTGTATGTACAAGTCCCCCAAAGGGACTTCAAATGTGTAAAAAAAAAAAATTAAAAACACTATTACACTACCCCAAAACCCCTCCCCCAATAAAAGCTTAAATCACCCCCCTTTTCCATTATATAAATAAAACATATAAAAATAAATAAATAAATAAACATATAATATACCGTAGCGTGCGTAATTGTCCGATCTATTAAAATATAACAAGCATCATTGTGAACGGCGAATGGCGTACACGAAAAGAGGGAAAAAAGTGCGTGGATTACTGATTTTATGTTACATTATATAGAAAAATTTTTTATAAAAAAGTGATCAAAACGTCTGATCTTCAAAATATGGTATTAATAAAAACTAGAGATCATGGCGGAAAAAATGACACCCCATACAGCCCCGTAGGTGAAAAAATAAAACTGTTATAAGCGTCACAATAGGCCCATTTTATTAATAATTAACTGCCAAAAAAAAAGGATTTCATTAAAAAATATATATATAACATTAGAGAATCTGCGTAACCTGCATATGGTTGTGTTCGGGCTGACCTATAGAGTAATGGTATCATGTCGCTTTTACCATATAGTGCATTACATAGACACAGAAACCCCCCAAACGTTACCATATTGCATTTTTTTACGATTTGACCTATTTATATCTTCATAAATAATATATTTGGAATTCCATCATAAATGTTATGGTAGAATGAAAGACGCCATTACACAGTACAACTATTCCTGTAACAAACAAGCCATTACATGGCTTGTAGATAGAAAACTGAGAGTGCTAGAGCTCTTAGAAGGGGAGGAGGGAAAAACGAAAACACTAAGATCAAAATTTGCGCGGTCCACTGGGTCATTTTGGGCCTGGTCCTCAAAGGGTTAAAGACAAAGAGCAACAGACATTGTGCATATCGACTGATCGTTGCCTTTTAACATGATCTATTATACCAAACAATTATCATCTGGAACAGTATGTAGTAGAATAAACCAGTACTCATGGCTCCCACAGGTTGGCTTTACCTATTCCCCATACTGGGAGCTCTGTATAGATACAGGTATTCCTACATTTTAAGGTTTTGTAATGCGTATATGAGTATATGACACCTTTATAGGCGCCGTTTTAGCTGGCAGCTAACAAAGCTCATTACAAAGACCAAACCTTGAACTGCTTTATTAGATTGACTGGAACCCAGATTCTCTTATTAAAGGGTTACTCCAAAGAAAAAGAAAAGATGTTGAAATTTACTGGTGCTAAAAAATTATACAGATTTGTAAATAACTTCAATAAAAACAAACAAACAAAAAAACGGTATATCCATAGTCGTCTAGGGGTTAAAGGAGTACTCCAGAGGGGGAAAAAAACAACTTTTAAATCCACTTGTGTCAGAAAGTTATATAGATTTGTTATTTACTTCTGTTTGAAAATCTCCAGTCTTCCAGTACTTATCAGCTGCTTTATGTCCTGCAGGAAGTGGTGTATTCTTTCCATTCTGACACAGTGCTCTATGCTGCCACCTCTGTCTATGTCAGGAACTGCCCAGAACAATAATAAATCCCCATCGAAAACCTCTCCTGCTCTGGACAGTTCCTGACATGGACAGAGGTGGCAGCAGAGAGCACTGTGTCAGAATGGAAAGAATACACCACTTTCTGTCCTATCCTATCTATCTACTAGCTAAATATCTATTATCTATCTATTTATTATCTAACTATCTATTTAATATCTATCTATTTATTATATAACTATCTATATATTATCTATATATCTAGGGTACACCTTGTCCATGCCAGGGATCCTTCTTCTATATTTTCAAGACAGTTGCCACACCAAGGAACTGATCCCCAGTAAGGCAAAGAGCAAGTAAGCTGAAGCATCTCACTCTCCAGACTGGAAAGAATACACCACTTCCTGTAGGACATACAGCAGCTGATAAGTAGTGGAAGACTAGAGATTTTTTAATACAAAGTAAATTACAAATCACTTTCTGCCACCAGTTGATTTGAAAGAATTTTTTTTGTTAACTACCCCTTCTATTACTTACTACCTGTATGGCCTCCAGCATCCACATATCCGATGCGATGAATATATCATCGGATATTCATGTCTTACTTTACAGCAGCAACTGTCACCCAGACCGTGTTTTACTTCTCCGTCACATATTTTAGCTTAAAATAAATATGTATTCTATAAAATATCCAGATCTGTCAGCAGGTTGTCACCCAGGAATGCCTGACTAGTTGCCCCCCTGGGATCCGCTGGTTGAGCTGGGATTCCGCCTTTGAATACGGAATACGGAATTTGTCTTCAGAGATGCGTAGCCAAAGTCCAAGAAATACCAGATGTCATTTTTTTACGAGACTTATTTATTTAATAAAAAAAGTTAAGTGATGAAAAGTTATGAAGCTTTGACTCGATGCAATAAAAGATCAGAGGGTTCGCAACATGTCATTGTAATGGCGGAACGACTGTGTGCGATGGATTCCTGCGCTCTGACCACATTGCTTCCTGCAGATGGTAAGGTTTATTTTATGGAAATGAACCATGAAGAGTAGTAAAAATCATGTTTATATTTAGCATATTGTGCGATACCAGCCAACCAAGTTATCTGATAATGTATTCAAGATGCACTCGCCATACTAACCATAGAGAGCGCTATGGGGCAAGAGAGAGACCAGCGCACTTTCCCTAATCTAAACAATATTATATATTCGGTTGCTCTAAATTGGATCTTCTATTTTACTCGAACAACTTTTTGATCAGTCGAGTCTATTTCGACCCCCACTGAACAGGAGGGGGCAATGTGCACAGTAATGTGCCCAGCTGTCAATCATCTGCATGCAGCAGCCCCATAGACTTATAATGGAACTGTTTAGATCAGTCATGTCAAACTCTGGCCCGTGGGCCAAATCTGGCCCATAGGGCCATTGTTTTCGGCCCGCCAGGCAATTCAGAGTTTGTATTACATCTGGTCCACCATGGCTACTATACAAGAGACTATGGGGGAGGGCTGGCTACTATAAAAGAGACTATGGGGGAGGGCTGGCTACTATATAAGAGACTATGGGGGAGGGCTGGCTAATATATAAGAGACTATGGGGGAGGGCTGGCTAATATATAAGAGACTATTGGGGAGGGATGGCTACTATAAGAGACTATTGGGGAGGGCTGACTACTATATAAGAGACTATTGGGGAGGGCTGGCTACTATATAAGACTATGGGGAAGGGCTGACTACTATATAAGAGACTATGGGGGAGGGCTGGCTAATATATAAGAGACTATTGGGGAGGGATGGCTACTATAAGAGACTATTGGGGAGGGCTGACTACTATATAAGAGACTATGGGGGAGGACTGGCTACTATATGAGACTACTGTGGAGAGGTGGCTACTATATGAGATTACTGGGGATGGCTGGCTACTATATAAGAGACTATGGGGAGGGCTGGCTACTATATAAGAGACTATGGGAGGGCTAGCTTCTATATAAGACTATGGTGAGGGCTGGCTACTATATAAGAGACTATGGGGAAGGCTGGCTACTATATAATAGACTATTGGGGAGGGCTGGCTACTATATAAGACACTATGGGGAGGGCTGGCTACTAAATAATAGACTATGGGGGAGGCTGGCTACTATATAAGAGACTATGGGGGAGGGCTGGCTACTATATAAGAGAATATAGGGGAGAGATGGCTACTATATAAGAGACTATAGGGGAGAGATGGCTACTATATAAGAGACTATGGGGGAGGGCTGGCTACTATATGGGTTGGGGGTTTAATCATATTAGAGCAATTTATCATGATATTTATCATAGTGCACAGTGCTGGGAGACTTACACCACTGACAGTACCAGGAACAACGCATTCGCGCTTCAATAATTATCAAGGTTGGTCCGCGACTTTGTCCAATTTTTTTATTTTGGCCCACTGTGTATTTGAGTTTGACACCCCTGCCCTAGAGGATGGGTACCCCTCCCGTGGGTTTAGCTCTGCATACTGGAATACGTTTCTCTCCGAAGAAGAATCACTCTAAAGTTGCTGTCTTAGTTCCTTCAACACCAACCAACTGAAGACCTCCCACCAGGAACTACCTACCTTTTATAGGGATGACCAGGGCTAACTCCCATTGGTGGGGCTGTGTAGAGGAGATGTTGTAAAAATAATACCAGGAGGTGTTACAGGAGTAATGCATGAAAGTGTTTTAAGACCCCTGACCTGGCACTAACAGTTTATTGGTTCTGGGCACAGTTCTTATGTAGTCCCGGAGCACAGGCTGGTCTACAATATTGCTCCCTCTCATCCGAAAGTCCTTTTAATACAGTGAGTCTCCCGTTGAGTTTAATTGGGTTCATTACTCGAATCAAGCACTCGAGCATCAGAAAATACTTGACACTTAAGTTCTCGGTCCACTCTACTTGCTAAGCGTGCGTGGCCCACTCCATTCATACTGAAGACATTTATGTGCCTGTTCTTAGGATTGGTGGGGGGCCCAATGGTCAGACCCCTACAGATCTGTTTGTAAATCTTGTGAATAGGGAATCACCTAATGAGATGGGAAAACCCCTTTAACACCTTCCCAATAGAAAATGTCCCACTAAGTCAGATGTAAGATGGGAAAGTATGTCATGAGGAGAGGTGCTAAGCCCACTCTGTAACCATCTGGTGCCAGCTTCTACCTACAGCTGACATCTGCTGCCTGTGGTTGGCATTTGAGATCATTCCAATGACAGGGGTTTAACCCCCTAGATGCCATTGTCAATAGTGTCTGCAGCATCTAAGGAATTACCTGTCTGGGTCCCGATAAGCACCACCGCAACCAGCCAAAGCATAGCACACAGCAGTACATTAGTCTTACAGTGTGTTGTATCAGTAATTGAATATTTCCTTGTACAAGTCCCCTACAGGGATAAAAAGGCATAAAAAATTACTCCCTATAAAAATTCAATTCATTTTATTTTCCCAATTGTTAAATAAAATCTAAACTACAAAATATTTAACATAACTAGCATATAAATATACACAAGGAATGCCATAAGCAAAATAAAAAAAAAAACATCCAAAAGGTAAAATTATGGTCACATTGCATCCTACAAAATACAAAATAAAATGTGATTAAAGAGCTCTATGTACCCCAATAGTAATCAATAAAAACTCCAGTTTATTGCACAAAATGTGCCATCACACAGCTCCATGGACAAAAAACAAACAAACATGGTTTAGATTATAACAATTCAATGCATTTTTTATATAAAAGTAGTAAAACAAAAAATAAAACATATAATTTGCTTTTGCTGTAATCGTCCCTATCCGTAAAATAACGTTTTCCCAAATCTTTGGGTGTTGCCCAGTTCACCTGTTATTTTTTTTTTCATACCCGCAGTTCCTAAATTTGTCCACTAGATGTAGCTAGAGCACAAGGTAAAACCCAACGTACACAATGTTATTACAAAGTTCATCTCTGCAGAATCATCAGCCATAATTTATTGTACATTATGTTCAGATGTTCTGTCCTGTCATTCCAGAAGATATTAACACTAATGTAAAGAGCATGTTCTCTTGTAATAGGCCGGAAATAATTGGATTGTAGAACAAAGGATCTATCCTGCAATGACCTATTCTATCCTATCATATCTAGACCCTCTACGGTCAAAATTGTAGAATGTAAAATTTGTATTGAGAGGCAGATGCATGACTATTAGCGATGAACACAAATGGAGTCCGACTGTTCCCATATCGGTGGCTGAAGAAGTTGGATGTAGCCTAGGGAGTCCAGGAAAACATGGATACAGCCTATGCGCTATAGCTGTACCCATGGGCGGTCAGCCCACAGGGCAGGATAGACAACAAGTCCTTTTGACATTACCAATCACTATATGGAGGTGTTATATTTCATCTCTCTTTTCCTATGTATTTATGGCTCTCAGTCATCATACACATGAGATTGTCATCTACTGACCCTGCACCCTATGTCTACAGCTAACCCCATCCCCAACACCTCACCGTCCTGGATTATGGTGTCAGAGTGGGAATCTCCACCTTCTATCTACTTCTTATCCATTCTACAACCATTGTTATTTATACCAAGACGTAACTTAAAGGGGTGTTCTTAAAGGGGGCCGCCACAAACTGGAGAACGGAACACTATACTTCTCTATTCATTGGTTATGGCCATCTCCATAGACAATGAATGGAGCAAGGGGCGCACGTTGTGGGTCACATCTGTGGGCATGAACCCCCCACGATCTGACACTTATCCCCTATCTTGTGCATAGCTACTAAGTACCTTAATCTGGAATACCTTGCTGGGCCACAAGGCATACTCTGTAATAGGGCCAATTAAACCATAATGCTTGAGGACAGTGACTGCAATCCCTATAGTTATACCATTACGGTGGACCAGTGTTCCTATAAAACTACTACTCGTATTAAAGGTGATAGTGGATGATGGGAGTTGTAGTTGTGCAGCAGCGGGGTTAGAGAACACGGCTGTAGACTAATGTATGTAGAAGTTAACAAAAGTTAAAACCAGAGCGTATGTCCAGATATTTCCAGTCCTCTATGGGTGCTGCTTGCCCGCTACATGTGCTTCCTAGCTAGAGCCCTGCATACTGCAGACGCCCCTCTGTTATCATCTCTATGTGCCATGTGTCAAAAGATAAGAATAAATGAAGTTTTACTTATTAGGTGTTTAGTAGTAGTAGTAGTAGTGAATATCTCCTCTTTACCTGCCATCATCTATCAGAGAAGTGTATATACAGCTATTACCTAATGTAACTCTATGATCAGGATTCCTCCATCTAATACTGGTAGACATACGGGCAGAGGCGTAGCTAGAAATTCACTGGGCCCCATAGCAAAAATGTTTAAGGGGCCCCCTCTTCTACACAAAGCACTATGTGTGTGTGTGTATATAAACTGCAGGTGTGAGAGTCAGGAAGCTTCATTTAGTCATGAATACTATCAGCAGGTAGTGAGACAGCGCTGTGTGAATGAAGTCAGAGACAGATCGGCAGGGTAATGAATGAATGTGTGGAGCTAATGATGTCATGTTTTCACAACTCCAGACAGACGGCCGCTGATAAGGAGAAACGTCCAGTGATTTATAGCAGAGCCTCAGCAGGGTGTTAAAAAAAAGAAAGGAGTCTTGTAATATCTTTTTTCTCTCCTTGGAAATGATTAGCGATACTTGAAGACACACTTCAAGATCCTGTACTTTGACAACTCAGCATGTATAAAAAAAATAAAAAAAAACACTAGGCCCTATAACCAGCAATTTGATCTCTTATTGTTCTTCCTTAAAGGGTTTATCCAGGATTTAAAAAAACACAGGGACTTTTTTGCAAAAACAGCGCCATTCCTGTCTACAGGTTATGTGCGGTATTACAATCTATTTGCTTTAATGGAACTGAGCTGTACAACCCACACCCAAACTGAGGACAGGAGAGGTGCTGTTTCTAAAAGAATGTGGCCATGTTTTATAGGCGTGGATAACCCCTTTAACTGTGTGGTGTGATCACATGTGTCAGGCTGTGTTCACACATAGCGGATGTAGTGTGTTTTTTTTTTTCTTGAGATAGTGGTGGCTCAGTGGTTGGCACTTTTGCACGGGGGCCCTGGGTTTAAATGCAACCAAGCACAACATCAGTGAGTGAGGCGTATACAGGAGAAGTACTGAGGGGGTTAGTTCAGGGACTTGTACAGACATTTGGAAATCTGGAATTTGCAAACAAGCAAAAGTCTCTCTCTAGATTGTTTGTAGGGATGGTCCGAACCTGCTGAGGTTCGGGTTCGTACGAACCCGAACTCTCGGCAATGATTCCCGCTGTCTGCCCGCTCCGTGGAGAGGGTGGATACAGCGGGAGGACTGCCTGGAAAACTGGGATACAGCCATAGCCATAGGCTGTATCCCAGTTTTCCAGGCGGTCCTCCCGCTGTATCCAGCCACTGCACGGAGCGGCCAGACAGCGGGGATCTGATGCCAAGCGCTCGGGTTCATACAAACCCGAAACTCGGCAGGTTCGGACCATCCTTAATTGTTTGGCCTATCAGGACCTTCACTAAAACTTCCCCCTTCTGTTCTGTCCAATCCCATCTCCCATTACCTCAGACCTCTCTCCGCCATTGGGAGCCCTCTCCCTGTAGGATGAAAATGTGGCTGGAGCAGGCCATGGGGCTCTTCTTGGTTGCTGCAGTTTCCAGAGCCAGTGTGTTGTTTCCCAGGGGCCTGGCCTTGGGCCAGTGCCTGTTACAGGGCTGCTGTACAGCTTTCCGCCGCAGAATTAAAGGGGTACTCCGGGCAAAGTGTATTTTTTTATATTTTGTTACATAAGGAAAGTTATACAAATAACTAGCATACACTAATTATGGGAAATGCACATAAAGTCCTATTTCCTTTAATTTAGAAGATCAGGCAGGCTTACTTCCTCAAAAAAAACGTGACGTCCCGTCTCAAGTGTTCAAGTGTTCCAGGGTCCAGCAGGGGGCGCACATAGACATATAGACTAAGAATAGACGTCTATGTAGAAGCCTGTGTAGTTGAATATCCCCCCTCCCTCCCTCCATCCCATCCTGCTGCCTGTCTCCCTCCCTCACGGCCATGCTGCTAATACATCTGGCGCCCGGTTCCCGTGCAGTGGGGTGAGCGATCCTTATCTGCCGCTCACCCCGCTGCACCTCTTTCCAAGCAGCTGCCCGTGCTGCTTGGAAGCCTCTATGAGCGGCTCCGTGCCCGGCCACCCAAGTCCCGTGCAAGAGCGCTCACCCCGATGGGACCGGGCAGCGGGGTGAGCGCTGAGGCGCAGTGGGGATCACAGACGCTGGGGTTCAGAGAGGACGGAGAGGGGCAGGAGCGCACAGGACTGGGTGGCCAGGCACGGAGCCGCTCATAGAGGCAGCTGGCAGCAGCTTCCACGCAGCAAGGGCAGCTGCTTGGAAAGAGGGTGCAGCGGGGTGAGCGGCAGATAAGGATCGCTCACCCCACTGCACGGGATCGGAGCGCCAGATGTATTAGCAGCATGGCCGGGAGCGGAGGGAGACAGGCAGCAGGATGGGATGGAGGGAGGGAGACAGGCAGCAGGATGGGATGGAGGGAGGGAGGGGGGATATTCAACTACACAGGCTTCTACATACACGTCTATTCTTAGTCTATATGTTTATGGCACCCCCTGCTGGACCCTGCCGAAACACGTGACGTCACGTTTTTTTTTTTTTGAGGAAGTAAGCCTGCCTGATCTTCAAAATTAAGAGAAATAGCACTTTATGTGCATTTCCCATAATTAGTGTATATTAGTGATTTGTATAACTTTCCTTACGTAACAAAATATAAAAAATACATTTTGCCCGGAGTACCCCTTTAAGAATGCCTCAGTGTGTCATAGCATCTGAATGGGAGAGCGTGCGCTCCTCCGCAGCCTCCGCTCAGAGAAGTGACCTATCACTTCTTTGAGCGGAGAGTGGTGGCTTCAGAGGAGTGCCCGCTCTCCCATAGACAGGCTATGGGATACTGAGACAGACGGGATTCCGCGGCGAAACTTTCCGCCTGTTTTTACTCAGTGTGAACATACCCTAACTGTAACTGATGTCTACTTCAAGCACCTTAGGGATTGTCACACCCAAAACTTTCTTCTAAGTAAGGGGTGTCAAACTCAGACCCTCCAGCTGTTGCAAAACTACAATTCCCATCATGCCTGGACAGCCAAAGTTTTGATATGTAGTTCTATTCCGAGGAGATAAGTATTATAAGTTGAACAATTCCTTTAAGAATATAAGTACAACTAGGGGGTAGTCACAACCTTTCTACATGCTGAATAAATCTAATGATTTCATTGTCTGAATTCCCAATGACATGGCGGACAGTAAGGCGATAAGAGGGATGAATGATCTCTGTGTACACAGGACGGGAGGAATGTAACCCCTGCTCATCATTACTTGTGAGGACGGAGTAATAATCTCTATAGGGGAGGCAGTACCAGGCTATTGCACATGCCATAGTTATGTATTAATCACCCTGCGCGGCACAGACTGGCACATGGAGACTCCTCAGTAACCAGGATGTCGGGATATGAAAGAATATAATAGTCCCAGATTTCTTCATATAACATCACGGAAAATAGTGAATTTACTGCCGGGATATGAAAGAATATAATAGTCCCAGATTTCTTCATATAACATCACGGAAAATAGTGAATTTATAGGTCATGGTTAATAAGTGATCGAATTTCCCCCAATATACTGTAATACAGGTCATGAGGAATACAGGATATATTTCCCATTCATGAAATAGCGGGGCAGTGTTCTATTGTAACTATTGTTTATTGGGTCTTGTTCACATTGCTGGGTCCATTGTGTCCTATAAGTGGCAGCCGCTCTTCCAGATGGATCAGTTTAGTTGCTAAGCAACTGGACGCTTCTTCTCCTTCTTCTTCTTCTGGCAGTTTAGGCGGTAGTGCTTCGTACACCTAGTGTCAAGGAAACCAGATCCAGATTATGACAGAAAGAAATCTTTTTCTTTCAAATCAACTGGATTTAGAAAGTTATATAGATTTGAAATTTACTTCTATTTAAAAATCTCCAGTTTTCCAGTACTTATAAGCTGCTGTATGTCCTGCAGAAGTGGTGTATTCTCTCCAGTCTGACACAGTGCTCTCTGCTGCCCCCACTGTCCATGTCAGAAATTGTCTAAAGCAGGAGAGGTTTTCTATGGGATTTGCTGCTGCTCTGGACAGTTCCCGACATGGACAGAGATGGCAGCAGAGAGGACTGTGTCAGACTGGAGAGAATCCACCCTTTACTGCAGGACGTACAGCAGCTGATAAGTACTGAAGTACTTGATATTTTTAAATAGAAGTAAATTACAAATCTATATAATTTTCGGACACCAGTTGATTTGAAAGAAATTTTTTTTTCGCCAGAGTACCCCTTTAAAGGAGCCTTTTTCTTCCATGCTGTACCTGACCAATGTAAACAAGTCCCTGGTAGGCTTTATCTGCAACTTTGTAGCTTCCTTGTAATGCTGGGAGGGTTAAACTGAGATCAAGTTGCTGACGAACTCCAGCATCACAAAGTTGCTACAAAGTTGCAGATAGGGACTTGTTCACATCAGCCGTCTGGAAAAGGAAAGGGGAGGAGGAGGAGGAGGAGGAGGAGGAGGAGAGAGAGAGACAGACAGACAGACAGAGAGAACAGCTCACACAGTTTTTGTGCCAGAACTCAGAACTGAGGGAAGGAGACTAAATATATAATAACAAGAATGGAAGGAATTGTTAGTCTCACCATGGGCAGCAACATATAAAAAGTTATGTTTAAATACCCCCTTAAGGGGACAGGGGTGAAAGACAACACTTTAAGTATACAGATGCAGAATGGCTGAGGATTATAGTGTTTGGGTATGGTAAGTCACTTGTAGGTACCGCCATTTTACTTTGTCACACTGTCAAACACTGTTAAATCAGCATACACAGCAATATAATGAAACTTCAAGGGTTATGTTTTATATTTGCTGTATCACATGTCAAGGACATAAAGATTCTAGTCACATGACACTTCCTCAGGCAGTTTCAATATGGGGTGTGCAATGAGGGAGGAGTCTCCCAGGTTCAACCTCTTACTATGTCATAACTGTACCCGGGGGTCCAGGTCTCTACCACATATTCCCCTATTATTATATGACTGTAGAGACATTACAATAAATGCAGTCATACTGCAGTGTCCCAGAACAGCCCTTCTCATGCTCATACTTTTATTATAACCAGTTCTGTTCTGGAAAGCTATGGTCCACTGCAAACTGCGTGTGTTGTGTCACCCCTGCAGTGTTCAGGTCTGCTATTCCATTCATTTATTCCATGTATATTTAGGTATCAGTGCCTAATGGTATTATGTCGCCTCCTAGTGTTCAAGTATGGTACTTCTCATGTATATTTCTCTGTATATGCCTAATGGTGTGATGATGCAATGGCTGGATGTCACGTGACTGTGCCCTGCTTCCATGGGAACTCCAATGGTCATCGAGCTTTTGGCTGGGGTTACCATGTGACTTCCTGTTCTACCTCAGTCTATTCCCTACCACAAAGGGAATAGGTTGGGTGTTTGTCCTCTCTCCCTGCTAAGAGAGAGACCTGCGTGTGCTCTGCTGCTCCAGTCCACTGGCTGTGTTCCTGTCTCAAGTCTCAAGATTCTCATCTGGGTGTCGATTCTTCAGTCATTCTTCAGTTCCTCTCATCATCATCTTCTCTAATCATCAACAGCAAGTATTTCATTCAAGTCTTACTCCACCCAGCATCTCAACTTCAGTTTCACTACTACTCCCATCATTCAGCACGCTACTCTCACAGCCTATTGCAGCATCACCCATTACTCTGCTTTATTCAAGATTGCCTTATTCCCGGTTGCATCCGGAGAGACTGTTGCTGCTAGTTACCACCGTTACAATAAATATACAACTACCGTTGTTTCTGAACCTTGGCATTGGTGTGATAATTGGTGCCCTGACTAAGGACAACGAGGAATCGCATGCCCAGTATTCCCGCATGGTCAGGAGCCCGGTTTCCAGCTGTATCACCCTCGTGCCTACACCGTGACCACATTATCCTACAGCTGCCCCGGTTCCTGCCTTTTAGCACCATCTACACTGCTGAGTGGCCCCTAGGGGCCAGGGCATCGCAATACTATCTGTTACTGCTGGAGTTCTTGTGTCTATAAGTAAGACATAAAACTCCAAACTGCCCGGCCACCTACTTGCCAAGGGCATGGGTTACCGAGTGCTTTAAAGGGGTTGTCCGGCGATAAAAAATTATTCACAGAATAACACACATTACAAAGTATACAACTTTGTAATGTATGTTATGTCTGTGAATGGCCCCTTCCCCGTGTCCCACCACCCCCACCCGTGTACCCGGAAGTGTGGTGCGCTATACATACCTGTCACGTGCCGACCACGGTCTCCGATCCCTCAGCAGTGACGTCTTCTTCGGGAGGCGGCGGATCTTCCCGAGTGCCGGCCCGCCCTCTGCAGCGTTCATCCGAAGCTCAGCCGCGATTGGCTGAGCATAACTGTGCTCAGCCAATCGCGGCTGAGCGGCTGATGACTCGGCCACAATCAGCTGCTCAGCCGCGATTGCTGAGCACAGTTATGCTCAGCCAATCGCGGCTGAGCTTCGGATGACGCTGCAGAGGGCGGCCGGCACTCGGGAAGATCCGCCGGCCTCCCGAAGAAGACGTCACTGCTGAGGATCGGAGACCGTGGACGACACGAGATGCGGTGATGTATAATGCACCACACTTCCGGGTCTAGCGTGGGTGGGGGGAAACACGGGGAAGGGGGCCATTCACAGACATAACATACATTATAAAGTTGTATAACTTTGTAATGTGTGTTATTCTGTGAATATTTTTTTATCGCCGGAAAACCCCTTTAATATAGCCTGCAGCTACCAGCCATAACACATCACTGCATCCCATAGCAGACATACAGATGACACAGGGTGTTTTATTCAGTACTATCATGTAACATTAATAGGTTAGCGATGGAGGCTGCAATATAGGTTAGACAAGATACTGACATGATGTTATATAATGAAGAATACTGTTTCTCTGAACCTGTAATACAATGGGCATGAACCTTTGGCTGCTCAGCTGGGGCCAGGGGTGCTGGTGCAGGTGTTGTGTGCAGCCGGTGGGCTCTGTTGCTCTGGGGTGACTTGTCACAGTGGCCAGGAGTGGTGATACCCACCTCCCGGGCACCCGAGCTTAAAGTGTCACTGTCGTTTGAATTTTTTTTTGCAGAAATCAATACTACAGGCGATTTTTAAAAACTTTGTAATTGGGTTTATTAGCTGAAAAATGCATTTTTATCATGAAAAAGCAGTTTTGAAGCTCTCCCCCCTGTCTTCATGGTTTTCTATGGAGAGGGAGGGGTGGAGGGAGATGAGGCACCAAAACAGGACAACAAAGAGTTAATTTACAGCTACATCACCAGGCTATCTCCTCTAAAATCAGCACTGACCTTTCTGACCTCTAAATACTGGCTTCCAAATAGCTCCCACTGTGTAATCCTTTGTTCTCTGCTCTCTGCTGGTGACTAATCTCCCCTCCTCCCCCTCCCCTCTCCATAGGTTACACAGGGCTCGGCTGATGTAAAAGAGTCGAGATTACCTGATAATGAGCAGTGGATGACTGAAAGGAGAGGAGGAGGGGGCCTGGGGAAAGTCTTTTTGAATGCATATAATGGCATATTTGCCTAATAAACCCCATTACAAAATCACCTGGACTATTGACTTAAATTACGACTGTGACACTTTAAGTAGAAACAATTGTGAGGTACAGGTGTGAGAATGCAGGTGCGGCGACAAAGATGACAGAGTTCCGACTTAAACAGTGCTTAACTTTACTGAAAATAATTAGTGCTATACAAAATATGAGAACAGTTCCGGTAACAAGTACTTTGGCTTTAAGAACTTCAGAGGTAAACTTGAGCATATAGTGATAGAAGAGAGAGTCAAGACTCTGCCAGGATGTGTGTGAAGAAATATACTTGGATCTTGTAATGAATTTCTCGTACTCACGTTTAGATAAGTCCTCGTTATCTTATCTGATAATGTCCCAGCGGAAATTATCGTTCAGATTATCGTTAAATCGTTTGAATCTAAGCGTTTGGTTGAAATGCAGTTAACGATTAATGACCGAACGAGAAATCGTTGATCTCTTTATAAGACCTGGACCTATTTTATCGTTGCTCGTTCGCAAAACGTTCGCATTAAAAAAGACGTCGTTCGGTCATTCGCAGTAGATACGAACGCAATAGCGAAGAAAAAAACGATCGCAAATACGATCATAAGTAACGATCATCGTTCCATGGAAATGATCGTGAACGTTTTCAGTTTTTTTCGCAATACCGGTCGATTATGCTAATGATAATCATCCGGTGGAATAGGGCCCTAAGGGCCCTAATAGTACCCTAAAAGTGCTAGGTCTTTGTCTCTAGGTATAGCTCCCACTGAAGCCTAACCCCAAGTGGACAAGCGTCTGTCAGTAAAGTACATAGGCTTAGTCGCTGCTTTGCTTTACTAAGGATGAGTCCCCTTGCCTTTTCCTCAAGGGGTTACTGTCCTGACTGTAAAATCCTCGGCATAGGCAAGAGTGTCTATCCTATGATCCGGTTACCCCATCTCTTGGGTTTAGCACTGCATTGCAGCTAGTTACCTGCTCCTAGCAAAGAAAAGAGGTTGTAGTCCCTGTCAGTGTTCTGGCCCAAGCCAGGCCCGCTTAGTGACTACAGCAGGAACCTGTGTCTTGTCTACCAATCTATACATAAATTAAACTCAACTGCCTTCAACTTCCCACCTAACAGGAAATCCCTACCTTTTATAGGGTGGAGTGAGGGGCAGTGTGAGTGAGGAGAGCGACGAAGTGTATATAGTGTCTGCTCAATAAAACAATACACATAAACATAGCATAACCTTTTACATAGACTGCAGCTGTGCACAGGGAGAGTGGACACCTAGTGGCTGAAGCAGAGAATGGCAGTTGAAATCACTTGGCGTGGCACTGAATGAACTAATTGTACCTCAGTCTGTAAGGACAAGAAGAACCACCCATAGTGGGACACTACATAAGGGCTTACCTACCATTAAAGGGAACCATTCACCCTGTGGCCCCGGCAGAAAACTGACATACAGTGACATAAAGGTCATATACTTACCACATCGGTCCCGTCCCGGATCCCGCTTGTTGACACGGAGAAATCGCCGATTCTTCGTCTCGCGCCCATTATGGTAATTAGCGCCGCGCGTCTCGAAGTCCAGCCTTCTCCCCGCCTCCGACACTGATTGACGCCGGGTCCTCTTCCTCCTCGTCTTCTTTATTCTCCCCAGATCCCGCGCAGGCGCCGTGACAGTCATTTTCGGCGCATGCGCAGTTCACAATTGAAGCCGCTCCGCAGCTTCACTGTTTACTGCGCCGTGCGCCGATTGTCTCGAACACATATCCTGTTTACCGCGCAGGCGCAGAAGAGGTGACGAGACCATCGCAATGGTGCGCAATGGGCGGTGCAGTTCGGAAGTTTTGTCAGAAGACTGAAGACTGAAGACGTCAATCAAGTTCCAGGAGGCGTGGATGGGCGGCGACGAGAAGAGGACCTCATGAATAAGTGGACTCGTCCGTCGTTTCCTATGGACATTGGACTCATCTCAGCTCATCACCATAATGGGCGGGAGAAGAAGAATCGGCGATTTCTCCGTGTCAACAACGCGATCCGGGACGGGACCCGGGAGCGATGTGGTAAGTATATTGAGCTTTATGTCACTGTATGTCAGTTCTGCTGGGGGCCACGGGGTGAATGGTTCCCTTTAACACTAATGGCATGCCTGTGAGGTAGAACCTGGCCAGACAGCTAAAACAAAGTGTCTGCACTGAACCAGAACCAGAGAAACAGCAATGGGCACCCGGAGGAATAGGACAATGTCTGTTCTGTCTAGTCCAGGACACTTAGGGGAGATTTATCAAACCTGGTGTAAGTGAAACTGGTCAGTTGCACATAGCAACAAATCAGATTCCACTTTTCATCCTCACAAACACTTTGGGAAATGAAAGGTGGAATCTGATTGGTTGCTAGGGGCAACTGAGCCAGTTTCACTTTACACCATGTTTGATAAATCTCCCCCTTAGTGATCATTGTGATTGCTGCATGTGAACACGTGTCATGATGTCCGGATGACATGATGGATCTTCGCAGATGCAGTCTGCAGACTCTTCCTCACTTACATGTCTGCATGTGCCAAATGTTTCCAGCTCCCCCTGATAGCGCTCTGTGGTGGTCGCCGTATCAGTGACTAGCTGGTCATGATAATATTTATCCTCCGCAGCCCCTTATACTGATAGGAAGGACTCTGACTATATAAAAAGCTATGTCTACACCAATACAAGGCAGAACATAAAACCCATCCCCCATAACGTTAGGCCATGGTTAACAGACCTGGGTCCTCCAAGCAGCCCATGTTCTTAAAGAAACATACAACCTACATCCAGACAATAAAAGATCCCCCTGCAGTATTGTGCCCCTTCACTATAGCAATGCCCCAATAGAGTAAAGGGTATTCTTTGTGCGTCCATACTTAAAGGGTGTCACAAAGTTATATAGATTTGTTAATGGCTTCTTTTTAGGCCTTCCAGTACTAATTAGCCGCTGTATGTCCTGCAGTAAGTGGTGTATTCTTTCCAGTCTGAGACAATGCTCTCTGCCGCCACCTCTGTCCATGTCAGGAACTGTCCAGAGCAGGAAAGGTTTTCTATGGGGATTTGCTACTGCTCTGGACAGTCCCGACATGGACAGAGGTGGCAGCAGAGAGCACTGTGTCAGACTGGAAAGAATACACCACTTCCGCAGGACATACAGAAGCTTATAAGTACTGGAAAATTAGAGATTTTTAAATAGAAGTAATTTACAAATCTGATTTGAACACACAAGCTGATTTGAAAATGATTTTTCCCCTCGGAATGTCCCCTTTAATAACAGTACTTAAATAAATAAATTAGATATAATTAATAAAATAAATACTCGCCTAAGCGGGCTTCGTTAAGGTTTGTACAAAGCCAAACGATCAGCTTTTGAATCCTGCTGTCTGCCGGATCTGTGGAGAAAGTGGGTACAGCCTGAGGACTGCCAGGAAAACATGGATACGGACCTTAACAAAGTCTGCTTTGCTCATCTCTATCTGTTGCCATAATAGAGTGGCTCCTTTAAAAGTGCACTGCTAACCCCCTATAGTTTCCTATGTCAGTGTATTAAAAATTCTGTATAGACATTGCTCACAAGAGATCATAGCCGCCATTACCGCTCCCACAAGAATCCTGTCTAGTCAGAAAATGCAGCCTTCCCTTATCTGTGGTTCTCCAGTCATTGCAAAACTACAACTCCCAGCATGCCCTGACAGCCTTCAGCCCTAAGGGCCGACAAAAAACGGCTGAATCGGCCCTACCCAACCGATTATTGCTCCGTGTAATAAACACAACTATCAGCCGATGACAACGATCATCAGCTGATTGTTGATATAGGTTTGGGACCAATAATTGTTGGGTGACAACCGTGCATCGCTGCATGTAACATCGGTGCACGGCCGGCAGCTGACAATTTCCAAATTGCATACATTACCTATCCATGGTCCAGGGCTCCTCTTGTTCTCTGCTTCTCACCAGATCCGGCGCTCTCCAGGTTCAGAGTGGCCTGTCTGAGCTGACAGGCCGCTCAGCCAATCACTGGCCGGAACCCCGCGATGTCCATGCAGTAATGATGTTCATGCAGCCCTGTTAAACGATTATCGGACCGTGTAATAGGACCCTAAAGGCCTATTACACGGCCCGATTATCGGGCAAACTATTATCGGCCGATATCGGCCATTACGGACGATAATCGTCCCGTGGAATAGAGGGCAACGATCAGCCAACATCTCTCATGTCGGCTGATCGTTGTGTCGCTTGTTTTTCAAACATGTTGAAAAAAAAAACTACTCATATAGCAGCGATCTGCTGCCGTCACTCCACGGAATAGGAGTGGCGGCAGCAGACCGCCACTATCCTATGGGCTGCCCAGACGATCTAGCGATCACCCGGGCAGCCCCCCGCACCTCCCGCGTCCCCTCCTGCACTTCCGCTCGCTGCTGACATGTGGAATAGCGACGGCAGTGTTGTCTCCAGTTTGGGTGGGGGTTTTGAAACTCAGTTCCATTGAAGTAAATGGAGCTTAATTGCAAACCGCACCTGAACTGGAGACAACAGTAGGGGGAAAAGTGGCCATGTTTTGTAGCGCTGGATTACCCTTTAAGTCTCAATATGAAGATGGAGCTGAGAATCAGCGATACAGATTCCACCACTAGAGGGCTCCACAGCCTTTTACTTTTCTTCTCTTCTTGTGTCACCTCTGATGCAAACACCAGGATCTTTCTAGGAAAGGAAACAAATGCAGTAACATGAGATAAGGAACAATCACTCCAGCTACTAGTGATACATTAGCGGAATACCGGCTGGTCTGCAGTGACACACAGGTTCAATACTTATCAGGAAAACAAGATTACTACAAGGGCCGGACTGTAACGTGTCCTGATCAATGAAAGAAACGATGGTCAAATCAACAACAGTCGGCAAACAATTAATGGGATTATCCCAAAAGTTATCCCCTATCTCCTGAAGTGGGATAACTAGCTGATCTATGGGGGTCCGAGGGAACCATCTGGAGTAACACAACTGTTATATGATGCAGAGGCAGTAAAGGGTTCTGCTCCTTGTGCCGCTATTCTGAATGGGATTAGGGAGGACACTGCCAGACACCTATTTCCCCAAATAAGCAAGGATTGGCATGTTGAAATCCAATTCATCCATCTGTCATGTGCCGTAGAGAGTCGAGAGGTCTCCAATCACATTAGATCAGGTCATGAACCTTGGCTCCAGCTGTTGCAAAACACAACTCCATCATTCTGGACAGCCAAAGCTTTAGCTTTGGCTGTCCAGGCATGAGTGAGTTTTGCAACAGCTGGAAAGCGAGGTTCCCTGCCCTTGCATTTAGATGGTCATCCGTCCCGCTGAAATCTAACCTGTACATATGCGTAAAGGCAGCTTAGATATCAAGTCAGTGGAAACCCTTCATACGGCATCTGACATCACAGCTCATAGCCGATCTGCATTATAAAACAATGAGTAAACCTTGTTTCTCTGACTAAGAAACGTTCCCACACATCTGTCCGTACGTCGCTGGGCAGCATCGGATAGTGTGTGCTAATCTCTACTTACTATTGTTACTGCCATGACCACTGGGCATTGACCTGACCCGTCTAAATTACACAGTCTGACCCTTGACATGTTTACATACACCGAGCCATTATCCGTGCCCCAACCTTTTGTCGTCCCATGATCTTGACTCTTCCTTCAGCCCCTAGTTTCCTTCTTCTAGCTCATTCTCCCATTGTAGTGTCTTCTGGGCAGGGATAATAAGAGAGTAATGGCCTTGTGTCTCAGACCCTATGGGTATTTGTGATGGATATGGAGAGTTTATCGGAGACTGTCTCCAGAAATGGTGGCACCAGCCGATAGAGCCCCGCTGGGATCACCATCTGTCTTCTTGCAGGAAGGTTTTCCCATGAGATAGAATATACAATATAGCTCTCATATCTCTTGAGCAAAGAGATGTCCCTTCAAGTCAAGTCTCATTCAGTCTAGGAGTCTTAGGGTGCTATTACACGGGCCGATGGGGGCCCGATATAAATGTAAACGAGCGCCGATCTGCTAGATCGGAGCTTGTTTACTGGGCCTATTACACGGCCAGATAATCGTTTAAGAAGGGCTGCAGGGACATCGTTACCGATGTCCTTGCAGCCCTTGTTAAACGTTATACATTACCTGTCCAGGTTGCAGGGCTCCTCTTCCCTGTGCTTCCCCCGGGTCCCGCGCGCTCCATCTTCGGAGTGCTGTCAGCTGACAGAAGTACAGAGGAAGAGGAGCCCTGCAGCCTGGATAGGTAAAGTATATCGTAAGTCGCCAGCCGTGCACCGCTATTACACATAGTGGTGCACGGTCGGCGCCTGACATTTATAGGTCAGAAACCTATATCAACGATCAGCAGATGACAACGATCATCGGCCGATCATCGTTCCGTGTAATTGTACCCTTAGGGTCTATTACACGGCCGATCATAAACTGTAAACGGAGCGCCGATCTACTAGATCGGCACTTGTTTATTGAGCATTACACAGGCTGACTATCGGGCAGCAAGAACTGCACGGACATCATCAGCGATGTCCGTGCAGCCTTGCCTTTAGTATAAAATTTATAAAAATTAAAACTCACCTTACCATGGTCCCTGGTGTCCTCTGGCCTTCTCCGGTGTCCTAGGAGGCCTTCCCCTGTGTCTGTTGCTGTGCCTTCTCTGCACTGCCTTCTCAGCAAATCGCTGCGGCCTGATGTGCCGGCGGCCTGTCTCGGCCTTGATTCGATGAGCGGCCAGCGGCCTGTCAGTGCAGAGAAGGCAGAGCTGCAGACACCGGGGAAAGAATCGAGGATTACCATGGAAGGTAAGGTGATTTTTACTTTATTTTTTTATACTACAGTCATCAGCCATCTGGCGCACATCACTATTACACGTGGCGATGCCGCCCGGAGTGATAGTAGGTCAGGACCTAAAGAAACGATCAGCTGATGAACGTTTCTTTTGGCTGATCGTTCTATTTACATGGAGCCGAATAGGCCTGATTATCACTCCGTGTAATAGGGCCCGTAGAGCATTGACTGGAGATTTTATGCCACACCAATCTCTCCAAAGGAAAGACTTCCCATCTGCAACAGCTGTTCAGGGTTGTTGCCCCTCTTCAGTGCAGAGCAGGGTATTGGCTGGCTAGTGAGAGGTCTATTGATGTGGGTACTAACTCTCCAAGCTATTTTGCAATTCTTACTTCCCAGAATTCTCAGTGGAGCAGCAATGGTCTGTAAGTCTCCATACGTCTTTATGATGAACTCTCCTTAAGAGTTTTACCCCTTTGACCCTTGGAGATGAGTGTCATCCTACCCCATGCCTTGTGTCTGGTATGTCTATGCTTTCTCCTAATAATATATATTGGTGACATACACAACTGGAACATAAAGAATAGTTCTCCCTCCCTGGAGTTACACACCTGTCTATTGTAGAGGGCTAGACCATTGTCAGCTTTCAGCTCTATCCACCCATTCAGTCTGGGTGGGACAATGCACAGACAGGTAAGGGACAGACTAGGGAGGAACAAGAGACACCCCAGACAATATGGATGTGCAAAAGGCCAGGGGGAAATACGATGATCACTGCCAACCCAAACACACGATTCATACCTGTCTATTAGTCATGACCTAGCATTTATTACCTTATTTATCAGGCCAGTCCCCCGGGGGCAAATGGTCAGAGATACCCTAAATGATTCCCACCTTGGTCTCCCGGGTGCATTAATAACAATAACTCATTTACTGAGGGTATACGCATCTATAATGGTGGCCATTATCCTAGTCATCTTATACTAATAGTTACTATAGACAGACATAGGAACCCACAGTTGTTTACTGTCCACTTTGTGCATTAGTGCCAATGGGTCTGATTAATCTGCAGCTTTACGAACAACTGTTATCATTCCTGTGGCTATTAAAGGGGAACTCTGGCAAAAAATCTTTCAAATCAACTAGGGAGGGAAAGTTATATAGATTTGTAGTTTACTTTTATTTAAAAAGTCCAGTCTTCCGGTATTATCAGCTGTTGTAGGTCCTGCAGGAAGTGGTGTATTCTCTCTAGTCTGACATAGTGCTCTCTGCTGCCACCTCTGTCCATGTCAGGAATTGTCCAGAGCAGTATTAAATTTACTTATTCGTGACATCACTGTGTGCATGATCCCTATACTGTGACACCACAGTGTGTACTATTTCCATGCTGTGACATCATTATGTGCATGATCCCTATACTGTGACATCACAGTGTGTACTGTTTCTATGCTGTGACATCACTTTGTGCATGATCCCTATACTGTGACATCACCGTGTGTACTATTCCATGCTGTGACATCATTATGTGCATGATCCCTATACTGTGACATCACAGTGTGTACTGTTTCTATGCTGTGACATCACTTTGTGCATGATTCCTATGCTGTGACATCACAGTGTGTACTTTTTCTATGCTGTGACATCATTATGTGCAGGTCCCTATACTGTGACATCACCATGTGTATATTTCTATGCTGTGACATCCCAGTGTGTACTATTTCCATGCTGTGACATTATGTGCATGATCCCTATACTGTGACATCACAGTGTGTACTTTTTCTATGCTGTCACATCATTATGTGCATGATCCCTATGCTGTGACATCACTGTGGGGACTATTCTATGCTGTGACATCATTATGAGCATGATCCCTATACTGTGACATCACTGTGTGCATGATCCCTATAATGTGACATCACCGTGTGTACTATTTCTACGCTCTGACATCATTGTGCATGATTCCTATACTGTGACATCACCGTGTGTACTATTTCTATGCTGTTCACATCATTATGTGCATACTCCCTATGCTGTGACATCACTGTGGGAACTATTTTTATGCTCTGACATCATTATGTGCATGATCCTATACTGGTGACATCACCATGTGTACTATTTCTATGCTGTGACATCATTATGTGCATGATCCCTATGCTGTGACATCACTGTGAGGACTATTTCTATGCTCTGACATCATTATGTGCATGATCCCTATACTGTGACATCACTGTGTGCATGATCCCTATACTTTGGATACTGTGACATCACTGGTGTGTACTATATCTATGCTGTGACATTACAATGTGTACTATATGCTGTGACATTACAGTGTGAAATATTTCTATGCTGTGACATCAATGTGTGCATTTATATAAACAAATGTTTCTTTTCTGAGTTTTTGCCAGTACTGATGCTAGGGTCAAAATCACAGACATCAGACAGATTTAAAAGTCCCACCCAAACCTCATGTGGTGTCCCACTAGGGGGGTTACTATTATCCACACCCTCGCAAAAGTCTGTACTTTTTGTGGTCTTATTGCAGCCAAAGTAGTATTTAGAGATGACCCCTAAATGTTGCTAATTAGTATTGAAGTGTGTAAGTGTCTCAAAGGGTTATTGTTTTCTGTGTACCAGAATCTGTTAACCAGAAGGATCTTTACTTTCTTCTGCCTTTACCTCTTCTCTCTCTGCTTTCTGTCGCACTCTTTCCACCCAACCACA
>NW_027209001.1:0-37523 GCF_027789765.1 Dendropsophus ebraccatus
GTGATCTGCAACTCTTTGATTTCTGCAAACTAATCAACTTTTCGCTCAGTGTTTATGTTGCCAATGAATATGTTTATATAGCCCTGAATATCCATAAACAAATGTACGCAAATGGTATATGCTATGCTTCTCCTTAAAGGAATACCATCATTTAAAGAACACGCTAGGGCACGGCTATGATCAGTGACTCCATCATAGGAATCTGAGGAAGTCGGACAATCATCATCATCGTCAATTATTAGTAGGAGCCATCCCATTCATCCGCTAGATTGGTGATTGACTTTCCTATAGCTAGTGGTGCTGGTGGTGGTGGTGCTGGTGTGGTGGGGCTGGAGCTGGTGGTGGTGGTGGTGGTGGTGCTGGTGGTTCAGGAATCATTATTCCACCAGCTTCATACACAATACATGTCTCATAGCTCAGTGCGGAAGTGCAGCCCGCTCCCTCCATCTTCTTCTTGTATACCTCATCAAATATAATATTTTGGGCCACCAAGAAATGATTCTTCCAGTCACCAACTTTACCTGAAAGGAAAATGGTCATAATAAGCACATGCAGTTTGGGGCGCCCCATGGTCGAGGGAGTTGGCGGGTTTCTCTGTCATCTCCATCATCAGGGGTTGGAATGATTAGAGCATGGGTCTCCAAACTGTGGCCCTCCAGCTGTTGCCTGGACAGCTAAAGCTTTGGATTTGGCTGTCCAGGCACTATGGTAATGTAGTTTTGCTACAGCTGGAGGGCCGCAGTTTGGAGACCCATGGATTTAGAGGATAGACATGATGTTTGTGTCATGTAGTGGAGGACTGGGCTGCCTGACTGAGTGCAGGACACAGGCGGCTTCCTCCAGGGGAGTCAGAAAGTGCAACTGATCTCATCGCACTGTATCAGGAGAGGTGATGTGATTCTATGGAGGGCGGGGAAGTGCTCCTAATGGTCCTACTTGACCGTGGGCTAATTGACAGAAACAGTGCAGAGGAGGAAGGTAAGACACATACTTTCATCCTAGGCGTCTCCTATGCAAAAAGGACATTAATCTAATCTGCTGATAATTCCCCTTTAAAGGGGTAGTGCGGCGCTAAACAATTATTCACTAAATAACACACATTACAAAGTTATCACCCCCTTCCCTGTATTCCCCCCCACCCACGCTAGACCCGGAAGTGTAGTGCTCTATACTCACCTGATCCGTGTCGACCCCCGTCCGCCATCTTGTGACAATGATGTAATCTTCGGGCGGCTGGTCGAACCGCTCCGACTGTCCCTCGTGCCGGCCGCCCTCTGCCGCGTCATCAGCTGCTCAGCCGCGATTGGCTTCCAATACCACAATTCCGATTCCACAGGGCAACTATGAGGAGCTGTCAGCGCTCGTTTGCTCCTTGTTCCCCACTCACTGCCACCACTACCACACGCGGCGGCAGCAAGCGGGTGAGTACAGGGGGGGGCCGTGGGGAGCTGCAGGGGGCTGCCCGGGTGATTGCTAGATTGTCCAGGCAGCCCATAGCATGTAGCAGCGGTCTCCTGCCGCCACTACTTTTCCACGGAGCAAGGCAGCAGATCGTTACTGGAACGATCAGCCGACCGTTGCCTTCTATTACACCACACTACTACTATTAATCATTCCGTATATAGGGCCTTAAGCAGGCAGTTCCTGCAGGGCCGCCAGTCACAGGAATCAGCAAAAACTGTTGATGAGTGGGAACAGGGAGGCATGGAGTGGCACTTATGGAGGGTTGTGGTAGGAGTATTTTTTTTACACCACCCCCAGACATATCATTATTATTATTATTTTTTTTTTACCCCAGACAACTTTTCGCATGAGGGGAAGTCTGACCTGTGTCTGTTCTGTCTTGGGACAATGAGGTCATTCTAGAATCTCACCTTTCCTCAAGAAGGGCGAGATGGACTGGTCCATTAAAAAAGAAGGCATAGCACTGTAGTTGGTCATTGGGTTCTCCTTCATGGCGCTGAATGATGTGTGGTGGCAGATGGTATCAAGAATGTCCTCTGTCAGGTTCTTGCCAGAATTCAGATATTTTTCTTATTTCTCTTTTTGGGTCCTAGTGACAGAATTCAGAGGGAAAATGTGAGATCTTGAGCTGAGTGTCCATGTACATTATGTAAAGGTCACTGTCCTCACCTCCTTCATGTCCTCGTAGAGGACATAGAGAATCTGGTATTTGTCTTTTGCTTTCCACCATCCAATGACATGGTCAAACCAGCTCCCCCAGGCAACTGAAAGAAGACATAATTTATTAAGGAGCAACATGGTTAGGTAACAGGAATATGGGGAACAACACTGAAGAATTGCTGAGGATCATGGTAGAAAAGCAGAATAGAATAGTAGAATAGTGAGAAACATGGCTATGGAAGCAGGAACATGATGGAGAAACATTGAGAAACATGGTGAGGTAACAATGTAGAACATAGTGAAGAAATACTGAGAAACATGGTGAGGAAACATTAACGAATATGGTGAAGAAACATTGAGGAAAATAGTGAGAGAACGCTGATAAACATGGTGAGGTAGCACTGATGAACATGGTAGGGAACTGTACACTGAGGAACATGGTGAAAAAAACACTGAGGATTACTGATAAACATGGTGAAAAAACACTGAGGATTACTGAGAAACATGGTGTAAAAACTCTGAGAAACATGGGGAGGAAACACTAAGGGACATGGTAAGGAAATACTTAGGAACATGTTGAGGAAACAGTAAAACATGGTGAGAGGACATTGTAAAACATGGTGAGGAAACACTGAGGAACATGGTGAGGAAACAATAAAACATGGTGAGGAAACACTGAGGAACATGGTGAGAGAATACTGAGAAACATGGTGAGGTAGTACTGATGAACATGGTGGGGAAACACTGAGGAACATGGTGAGGAAAAACCTGAGGATTACAGACAAACATGGTGTGGAAATGTTGTAAAACATGGTGAGGAAACACTGAGGAACATGGTGAAAAAACACTGAGGAACATAGTGAAAGAACGCTGAGAAACATGGTGAGGAAACACTGAGGAACACGGTGAAAACACACTGAGGAACATGGTGAGGAAAATGTAAAACATGGTGAGGAAACATTGTAAAACATGGTGAGGAAACACTGAGAAACATGGTGAAAAAACACTAGTGAACATGGTGAGGAAACTGTAAAACATGGTGAGGAAACACTAAGGAACATGGCGAGGAAACACTGAGGAACACGGTGAGGAAAAACTGAGGAACATGGTGAGAGAAATCTGAGGAACATGGTGAGGAAACACTAAGGAACATGGTAAAGAAAGCCTAAGGAACATAGTGAGGAAACACTGAGGAACATGGTGAGGAAACACTGAGGAACATGGTGAGAAAACACTGAGCAACATGGGGAGAGAACGCTGAGAAACATGGGAGGAAACACTGAGGAACATGGTAAAAACACACTGAGGAACATGGTGAAAAAACACTGAGGAACATGGTGAGAAAACTGTAAAACATGGTGAGGAAACATTGTAAACGTTGAGAAACACTGTGAGGAACATGGTGAGTCCCCTTTTCTTACCATTTCCAGATAAGAATGTGGAGAAGTATTCGTTCCATGTACCAGGATCTGGTAAAGTTTTAGTCATCCTCTGGAAGTGGAAGAAGGAGGCCATGCAGTCTTTGGCGTTCCGAGCAAAGTAAATCACCTGCCAGGAGGGGGGAAAAAAACATCAGAGAGACGGAAAATACATTGTACCGGGAAGACACATTCAGGTAATACCATGACGGTAGGATACAAAAGTCACCACAATCTACAAGCACAGTTTATAAAAGACATCAGTGGAGATTGCCCTCCCTCCCCCAAAGCAAGTAGAAAGACGTCAGCTATGTGCCCAGTGTGGGGCTTAATCAAGGCCAATTCATGGCTACTTGTCGATTTGTCAATTTATAACTTTGACATTTAAGAAATTTGCATATACAGCCTTAAAGGGGTTGTCCGGCGCTAAAAAATTATTCACAGAATACACACATTACAAAGTTATACAACTTTGTAATGTATGTTATGTCTGTGAATGGCCCCCTTCCCCGTGTCCCACCACCCCCACCCGTGTACCCGGAAGTGTGGTGCGCTATACTCACCTGTCACGTGCCGACCACGGCTGAGCGGCTGATGACGCGGCCACGTCATCAGCTGCGATTGGCTGAGCACAGTTATGCTCAGCCAATCGCGGCTGAGCTTCGGATGACGCTGCAGAAGGCGGCCGGCACTCGGGAAGATCCGCCGTCCGCCCGAAGAAGACGTCACTGCTGAGGATCGGAGACCGTGGTCGGCACGTGACATGTGAGTATAGCGCACCACACTTCCGGGTACACGGGTGGGGGTGGTGGGACACGGGGAGGGGGCCATTCACAGACATAACATACATTACAAAGTTGTATAACTTTGTAATGTGTGTTATTCTGTGAATAATTTTTTAGCGCCGGTCAACCCCTTTAACAATTAATTGAAAGATTAAGGTTATTTTGCCTATAAATCCAACCCCGAATCCCTCCACCCAGCCCTGATTCCCATCTCAGCCCTAGGATAAATGGTTCTGGTTGGAGACAGAATCTCATGTTGTTTGGAATCTCATTCCTGTCTAGGTCACGTTGACCCTGTAGACGCGCGGGAACAAGAACATTTTGAGACACAGAATATCGAAAACAATTGTTAACCCTGCACAACTGTGAGGGAACGGTTACGGCGTCCTGCAGGCTGGATACACAGCTATTGACTATCAACAGGGCAGTATGGATGATGAGAAGAAATAGTAGACAATCACATGGGTGAAGGTCCATTGCCTGGTAGACCACACCGAGGTGACCATTGTACATATATTGTAGGAATATCTCTTTAAGAATTATCCCTAATATAATTTTAAAAAGGGACCCAGAATTTGAGGAGTTTCCCCTTTAAATCTCAATTTTCATGGTCTCCATAATTTGTTCACCTTAACGTTCTTCTCCCAAAAAGATGGCGGCAAAAGCTGTATTGGAAGGTGCGTTTTTATGATGCGTGGTGACTCCATGGAGTTAGCAACTTCCAGTCCTAAAACATATAAAGATCCGAGAGCAGTCACATATTTGTTGCAGTTTTTGTCGTGGTGGGACACCTTCATGTTATAGGCCTGAGGTCTCCATTACCTGACTTCATGTGCTTTAAATGTATGTCTATAAAGGGCACCTTGACAAAGGCCGGGGCCCGCATGCTCCTCTCCACGTCCCCATTTAGCATTATCAGGTCGACGATCTCCCTAAGCCATGAAGTTCCTGCAACAACAAGGTATTAACCTTCACACCTCAACGTTAACATTCTTTCAAGCTTCATTACCCCTTTAACTTTTAAAGGAACATGCAACATTAACATGACCATTACAGTGACAGCTGCTTATGGCTGTCTTTGCACCAACTCCTGGGAATATCACAAGAAATAAATTGAGCCATATTAATCTGTATTGTATCACCCTTTTAAACACTTGACGCAAATTCACGTCCATGTACGTCTTGGGTTGCTGCACCCTAGCACACTTCCATGCACGTGCCACCAACAAGGGACCTATAATCACTCGCCTGGGACATTGATCAGATTGCTGCGATTTATGTATTTGTAAATACAAACCAACTGTAGTGAGACTTGATAGTTATCCATGTTCCCTATTGTTGTATCTGATTGTCGCTCCTCTCCTGTTAGTGTACCTGATTGTCGCTGCTGTTAGTGTACCTGATTGTTGCTCCTGTTAGTGTACCTGATTGATGTGGCTGTCAGTGTACCTGATTGTTGCTGCTGTTAGTGTACCTAATCGTTGTTCCTGTTTGTGTACCTGATTGTTGTGGCTTATTGCCGCTGTTAGTGTACCTTATCTTCACTCCCCTCAGTGTACCTAATCATTGTACCTGATTATTGCTGCTGTTAGTGTACCTGATCTACACTCCCCTCAGTGTACCTAATCGTTGCGCCTGTATGTGTACCTGATTGTTGTGGCTGTTAGTATACCTAATTGTTGCTGCTGTTAGTGTACCTTATCTTCACTCCCCTCAGTGTACCTAATCATTGTACCTGTTAGTGTACCAGATTGATGTGGCTGTCAATGTACCTGATTGTTGCTGCTCTTAGTGTACCTAATCATTCTTCCTGTTAGTGTACCTGATTGTTGTGGCTTATTGCCGCTGTTAGTGTACCTTATCTTCACTCCCCTCAGTGTACCTAATCATTGTACCTGTTAGTGTACCTGATTGATGTGGCTGTCAATGTACCTGATTGTTGCTGCTTAGTGTACCTAATCATTCTTCCTGTAAGTGTACCTGATTATTGCTGCTGTTAGTGTACCTGATCTACACTCCTCTCAGTGTACCTAATCGTTGTGCCTGTAAGTGTACCTGATTGTTGTGGCTGTTAGTATACCTGATTGTTGCTGATGTTAGTGTACCCGATTGTTGCGCCTGTTAATGTACCTAATCGTTGTTCCTGTTAGTGGACCTGATTGTTGTGGCTGTGTACTTGACTGCCACATACTTTACCCAGCTTTCTAAGCCTGCTGAATGGTAAATCTGCTTTACTCTTGTAGGGGCTGTAATGGCAGTCATATTGGTTTCTTCTTACAAGGAACAAAAGAGGATTTCTATTCTCTGTGAACTGGCGCTTTTTTCCCCTCCTTTTGTGCTGTTCTTTTTCAGCTTTATGTTTCGTAATATTGGAGCAGAATTATTTAGCTGTGTCTGTAATGGAGCTGAGGAACCCCGATCCCTGCACACACCATCCCCCTCACTAAACATAGCATTGTGTTCTCAGGATCATTACCTGGACACAGTAAACATCCATATGTCTGCCACAGTACAAAGTGTATCTAAGTCAATCATGTGTGATACTATCTGTTGAGCCATGTATCTAATCTTATGTGTTGTCTGCTGAGCTGCTGTATCTAATCCTACCTGTATGACGTCCTGTGAATACCCTTTTGTAAGGTACATGATGCTGATAAGTTCCCTTCCCGCAGCTACCACTAGGGGGAGCTCACTGTATGCAGATTTATATGGCTCCCATAGTGTTCAGTATTAGATGTGTAAATCCATCTAGTATTGTCGCAGTAGGCGGAGCTATCAGTGTGCGGCCCGGAGCCATACAACCACACTGGTGGTGTCAGGAGCGTCACTTACCGGCTTTAGGAAATGTAGCGATCATTATATCGTCTTCTCGTGCCTGAAAGTTGTAGATCTGGTCCCAGATTTCGCAGGTTTCGGCGGGGAGCGGGACGCCCTGGATCTCCCCTAGTGTAACAGTCACGTCCTCCATCTTCTCCGGTATTTCTCTCAATAATTCTTGATCCTTTCTGGAATTATAAAACCTAAGTTTAGTTTTTTGGGCGATTTTGCTTAAAATAAAAAAATCCTTAATAAAATGTTCCTCATCACCCTATAAAAAACTGTTCCACGTTGCCCTATAATAAAACGTTCCTCATCGCACTATAATAAAATGTTCCTCATCGCCCTATAATAAAACGTTCCTCATCGCCCTATAATAAAACGTTCCTCATCGCCCTATAATAAAATGTTCCTCATCGCACTATAATAAAACGTTCCTCATCGCCCTATAATAAAACGTTCCCCATCGCCCTATAATAAAATGTTCCTCATCGCCCTATAATAAAACGTTCCTCATCACCCTATAATAAAACGTTCCCCGTCGCCCTACTAATAAAACGATCCTCATCGCCCTATAATAAAACGATCCTCATCGCCCTATAATAAAACGTTCCTCTCGCCCTATAATAAAACGTTTCTCGTCGCCCTATAATAAAACGTTCCCCGTCGCCCTATCATAAAAACGTTCCTTATCGCCCTAAAAATAAAACATTCCTCTCGCCCTATAATAAAACGTTCCTCATCGCCCTATAATAAAACGTTCCTCATCGCCCTATAATAAAACGTTCCTCATCGCCCTATAATAAAACATTGCTCCTCGCCCTATAATAAAAACGTTCCGCATCGCCCTATAATAAAACGTTCCTCATCGCCCTATAATAAAACATTCCTCCTCGCCCTATAATAAAACATTCCTCCTCGCCCTATAATAAAACGTTCCTCATCGCCCTATAATAAAATGTTCCTCATCGCCCTATAATAAAACGTTCCTACATCGCCCTTTAATAAAACGTTCCTCATCGCCCTATAATAAAACGTTCCTCATCGCCCTATAATAAAACGTTCCTCATCGCCCTATAATAAAACGTTCCTCATCGCCCTATAATAAACGTTCCTCATCGCCTATAATAAAACGTTCCTCATCGCCCTATAATAATAATAAAACGTTCCTCATCGCCCTATAATAATAATAAAACGTTCCTCATCGCCCTGGCACTGAGACAATTTCAGTGTTGTCAGAAGTCCTCCATGGTGGCTGCTGTATCATATCTTGCGACATGGAGAGAAGGGAGCTACTGCACATCACACCTATGGCTGATACTAATGCTGCTTGGCTAATTTTTAAAACCAACGTCAGGATGTCGGTATATAATTTGATCAAACCATACTGGCAGAGCGTGGCCAACAAAGCAACCACCCTGGGACAGCACGGCGCGTGGCTCTCACAGCAAATCCAGCCCCCTGCCACCGGGACAAGGGGGGGGGAGTAGGGGGTGAGAGCAGCTTTGCAGGTCTGTGCCAACCTGGCTGCGGGGGGAAAAGAGCTGCCAGTGCTGTGATAGCCCCTCTGAGGAGTCACACTGTCCCAGGGAAGGTGGGGGAGCTAGCGCTGTGTAGATACGTATATACATACACACATATATACACACACACACACACATATATACACACATCCACACACACATATACACATACATACAAATATATATACATATATATCTATATACGGACATATTTACCTACATGTATACATACATACTTATATATATACAAACATATACTTATATACATACATACACATGTAGCTGGCAGTATACAGATTGTGCTGACACTGCAGTCGGTGTATGGTGACCTGTCAGCACCATATGTCTTACACAGACAGAATACACTCTGTACTGCAGATTCCCTGGGCCCCAGCACTACACCCAACCTGAGGCCTCCATGTCACACAATGGAGACTATAAAGTAGGACGGCATCTCCTTCCTGCAAAAAATGTGTTTTCATATTCTACATACATCATATACACACACTATACACACATACAGACATACACACACACACACATATATATATATACAATACATACATCATATACACACACACACACTATACATACACACATATATACGATACATACACCATATAAACTAAGCATACACTATGCATACACACATACAGTGCACATTACATACTTGAACACTCTATATAGATACACACTATCACTTTGCACATATGCGCACACACCCAAAGACAGAAGCAAACAAGCAGTCTCTTACTTTTCTTGCAGAAGCTCCTTAGAGCTCAGGTGCTGACAGGTCTCCCCTTCCTACTCACAGCCAGAACCTTGCTCCCGTGCTGGTTGGGTGGTTACACAGCACAGGGGGTGGGGGCAGGGCTGTACCTTGGTTGGAAGAGGTCTATAAGAGTTCATTCTTTTCAACCAGCAGTGCCCTGTGTTATCAGGAGCAACCAGGCCCCCCTGTGAGGGACGCCTCAGCCGGGCCCCCCCCCCTGTGAGTGTGACTCCTCAGCCGGGCCCCCCTGTGAGGGACACCTTAGCAGGGCCCCCCTGTGAGGGACACCTCAGCCGGGCCCCCCTGTGAGGGACACCTCAGCCGGGCCCCCCTGTGAGGGACACCTCAGCCGGGCCGGGCCCCCCGTGTGTCACTCCTCAGGTGCCCCCCCCCCCCGTGAGTGACTCCACAGCCGGGCCCCCCGTGAGTGACTTCTCACCTGGGCCCCCTGTGAGTGACTCCACAGCCGGGCCCCCGGTGAGTGACTCCTCAGCCGGGCCCCCCCGTGAGTGACTCCACAGCCGGGCCCCTTAAAGCATAACCGGCAATACTGCCCTGATGGTGGCCCTGCCAACAGTACCTGGCACTCCTACCTAGCAGGAAGTCCACACTCACTAGCTGTATCGGTGGCATTGCTATAGCAGTCGCCTGGCCAGGTCCCCCTTGCAAACTTCACTAACTCCTGGTTCCGGGATTCCACGGCCAGTGGTGCTGCAGGATCCCAGTGGGAATTGTGACATGTGAATTGTCTCTTTAAGCATCCCCAGAAGCTGCGGCCGCACAGCTCCTAGGGGTGCACGCTCCCTTAGATCTTCTGCCCACTCACTATAACGCGGGCCGAACAGAATGTACTAGCAGTAACTGTCAGTGTCCTGTTCCTACATTCAATCCCATAAGCTGCCTGCACTTCATGGGACACCAGAGCATGATTTCTCCAGCAGACGCAATGATATAACGTCATCACGCCTGCCGGAGGATCCATCCCCGCAGCCTACAGGCTGGAGCCAGAAGATGGAGAGACCTGCCCACTGCACCACACAGCGCAGATTAGGTGAGTATGATTTTTTTTTTTTTAATTATTGGTGCACAGCAAGGGAAGGTGGGGGGAACACAGCGTGGGGGGGCAATATTATTATGAAGGGCACACATGGGGGGGCATTATTATTATGGTGGGCACAGCATGGGGGCCATTAATATTATGGAGGGCACAGCATGGGGGACTTTATAACTACGAGGGGCACAGCATGGGGTACATCAGTACAACAAGGGGCACAGCTTGGGGGACATCATTACTACGAGGAGCACAGCATAGGTGACATCATGACTACGAGGGGCACAGCATGGGAGACATCCTTACTACGAGGGGCACAGCATGGGGGACATCCTTACTATGAGGGGCACAGCATAGGGAACATCATTACTATAGAGGGCAATATTACTGCGAGGAGCAAGGCCCCCCGTCCTGATATGATACCTGCAGTGATTTACAGGTGACTTCTGTCATTGTAAATTTTAACTTTCCCTTTCTTCTCCAGTTTCTCCCCTTTGTATACCTTTTAAGTTTTTATCCCCCCCTTTTTGTACCCACACAGTGGTCATGCCCCCATAGTGTCCCACTATCATGTTTCCTATAGTCAAGGGCACCCTGACACACCATTAGCCAGTATACCAGAGGAATTTTTGTAAAACACCAACCTCTTCATCTCTGCACAAACCTGGTGGAGCGTCAGGTGCTTGAGATAAGCCTTAAGTGTCCCTGTTGGTGTAACACAAGGCCCAGCTTACCACAGGCCCATGTCACCAGTTATTTCAAAAGGTATATGCCCTGGACTCTGCCCAAGAGTGATAGCGACACCAGGGGGATGCGACTGTGAGCAGGTCTGAAAGGGAAGGGGACTGGCAGTTGCACCCCTTATAATCACCATCATGATGCCAACAAAACTGCCACTTTTGGGTAGAGTTTGCATGGATCCTATGCCTTTTACAATGAAACGAGACTACATTGGTGTAGTGAACAGTATCACTTAGAAAAGGCTTAGATACAAGGCTTAGCAGGCATATTACACATAATAGGCGTGGATACATTCATTTCAGACAGTATCACAAATTGTAGAATTAGATACACCAGCTCAATAGAAAACACATAAGCTTAGATACAGCATACTGGTAGCTATACACTGCTCATGTTCCTTTCTCTGGGGTCTTCTGTGAGGATTATGACCCCGACTCTACTACTTGTGTTGTCACCTGTATCAGATTTTGACGAATGGCTTTGTCGTCAAACCCTCCCAGTAGTCAACTAGATCCATCATATGAATGTTTCCCGTACTCTGAAGTTGTTTTTTGGGGGCTTCATTACCCTCCCGCTTCATACCCAATAAAGTAAATATGTCAGTACAGTCATTGTGGTTGTCTCATAGTTCGGTACGGAAGCTCAGCCCGCTCCCCTCCATCTTCTTCTGGTATTCCTCATCAATATAATATTTTGGGCCACCAAGAAATGATTCTTCCAGTCACCGACTTTGCCTGAAAGAAAAACGTACATGTGGGGGGTCATTGTATCGATGAACCAGATTGCTCAGGATGAACAGAGCTATATGTCCTGTCCCTGAATTAGGGGAGAACATAAAAAAAACAGTAAAGGTGGAAACATGAGGACATACTGGTGTCTTACCTTTCCTCATGAAGGGGGAGATTGACTGGTCAAATATAAATGATGGCAGGGCAGTGAAGTTGGCCATTGGGTTGTTCTTCATGGTGTCGAATGATGTGTGGTGGCAGATGGTATCCAGAACCTCATCTGTCAGGTCTTTGCCCAGAAATTTAGATATTTTTCTTATTTCTCTCTTTGGATCCTGAAGACAGAATTTGGGGGAAAATGTGAGATCTTGGGCTGAATGTCCATATACGATATGTGGAGGTCACAGTCCTCACCTCGATCATGTCCTCGTAGAAGATATAGAGAATCTGGTATTTATCTTTTGCTTTCCACCATCCAATAACATGGTCAAACCAGCTCCCCCAAGGACTGAAAGAAGGACAGAATATTAAGAACAATAAGCTGAGGAAATGAGGAACATTGTAAAAACATTGTAAGTTGAGAAACATGGCGAGAAAATACTGAGAGTTGTGGTGGGAAAGGAACCAAGGAACCTGGTGAGGAAATGAGGAGGAACATAATGAGGAAACACCGAGGGACCATGGTGGGGTAAGGCTGAGAAATTCAGTGAAGGATAGGAATTTGTAAGGATCACAGTGAGGAGATGCTGAGGAACATCAAGGAAATGGTGATGAAACAGATAGAAAATTAACAGGGACTTTGTAGAGAAACAGTGATGAACATAGTAAAGAAAACAGGTTAATGGAGTAAGGCAATGGTAAGGAATCTGGTGAGGAACTGAGCAGGAACATGGTCAGGAAATATGATGGAATATAATGTGAAAATGCTGAGGGACACGAGAAGGAAATAGTGATGAGTAAACACTAAGGGTCACGGTGAGGAAATGGTGAGGGACATGACAAGGAAATGCTAAGAACCATAGTGAGGAAACCATGAGAAACATGCAGAGGAAACCATGAGAAACATGGTGAGCAATAGTGAGGAACATGGTGAGCAAATAGTGAGGAACATGGTGAGCAAATAGTGAGGAACGTGGTGAGCAAATAGTGAGGAACACGGGGAGCAAATAGTGAGGAACATGGTGAGCAAATAGTGAGGAACATGGTGAGCAAATAGTGAGAAACATGGTGAGCAAATAGTGAGGAACATGGTGAGCAAATAGTGAGGAACATGGTGAGCAAATAGTGAGGAACACGGTGAGCAAATAGTGAGGAACATGGTGAGCAAATAGTGAGGAACACGGGGAGCAAATAGTGAGGAACACGGGGAGCAAATAGTGAGGAACACGGGGAGCAAATAGTGAGAAACATGGTGAGCAAATAGTGAGGAACACGGGGAGCAAATAGTGAGGAACACGGGGAGCAAATAGTGAGAAACATGGTGAGCAAATAGTGAGGAACACGGGGAGCAAATAGTGAGGAACATGGTGAGCAAATAGTGAGAAACATGGGGAGCAAATAGTGAGGAACACGGGGAGCAAATAGTGAGAAACATGGTGAGCAAATAGTGAGGAACATGGTGAGCAAATAGTGAGGAACACGGGGAGCAAATAGTGAGGAACATGGGGAGCAAATAGTGAGGAACACGGGGAGCAAATAGTGAGGAACACGGGGAGCAAATAGTGAGGAACATGGGGAGCAAATAGTGAGGAACATGGTGAGCAAATAGTGAGGAACACGGGGAGCAAATAGTGAGGAACATGGGGAGCAAATAGTGAGGAACACGGGGAGCAAATAGTGAGGAACACGGGGAGCAAATAGTGAGGAACATGGGGAGCAAATAGTGAGGAACATGGGGAGCAAATAGTGAGGAACATGGGGAGCAAATAGTGAGGAACGCGGGGAGCAAATGGTATGAAACTTAATGGGGAAACAGAAATATCTTAAGGAAATACTGAGAAACATTGAGAGGATATGAAGGGGCACATATTAGTGAAATATGAGACATATGGTGAGGAAACAGTGAGAAAATGAAAAGGAACATTATAATGAACCAGTAAGGAACATGAGGAAGACCAAGGTGAATAAACACTGAGAAATATAGTAAGGAAATAGCAAGAGACATCGTGAGGAAATACTGTTGAGGAATCAGTGAGGGACAAGGTGAAGGTGAAGAACATTAAGAACAGCACTTTCTGTGTGGTGATTGACAGGTTGTACACCTGTCTGTTTTTTTTGTTTTTTTTTTTGCTAGCCTTAGCCAGGCTGCAGATGGTTTAGAGTCTAGACTGAGTATTAATGGACAGTTGTCTTCTCCACTTATCTCCCTTCCCTGTCAGTCAGTGATCTGTGTGTTCTGGATTTCAGAGAGCTGGTCCATTCACGCCCTGGACTGGGACTCTGGCATCTCACTTATAGTAAGGAACCGAGGAGGACTATGGGGAAGAAATGCTGAGGAACACGTAAAGGGAACATGGTGAGAAAAAGAGAAGGAACATGTGAATACGAAAACAGATTGAGGAAGTGTCAAAAAAGATGGTGGGGAAATGCTGACAAATAGTGAGGAAATAGTGGGAGATAATGGGGAGGAACGTGGTGGTGTCCAATGAGGAACAATGACGATCATAACAAAAAAAAAAAACAGGGAGGAACATGCAGAGGAAACAATGAGGAACATGGTAAGGAAGGACTCATGTTAAGTCTCTTGTTCTCACTGTTTCCAGCTAAGAAGGTAGAGAAGTATTCCTTCCAGGTCCCAGGGTCCGGCAGACCCTTATTCATCCTCTGGAAGCAGAAGTAGGAGACCATGCAGTCTTTGGCGTTCCGAGCAACGTAAATTACCTGATATAAGGAAAGAATAAAGTAAGTGAACTGTAGACCTGGACAATATATTGTACAAAGAAGACATCTTCAGGTCTTTTCTAAAGGCCATATTAGATGGCCTGACGAGGGGTAGCATCCATGTCCATCCAGGTCCATGATCTCCTGCCGCCTATTTATTCCACAGCTCGATAATCGTCCGGGCAGGGATGCACATCATAAGCATTGTCCCTGCAGCCATGTCTTTATTACACAGGGATATATCTGCAGATAATCACTCCATGTAATAGAGAGATCACATGGGTGGTGGCCCAAGGCAGGTGGCCCCCCCCATTGATCTTCTGTTTTAGGAATACCCCTTTAAGAGTATTGCCTACAATGTTTTCAGACAGAATTGTTAGAATTCAAGGAGTTTCCCTTTAAACCTCAATTTCTTTATGTTCACCTTGACGTTCTTCTCCCAAAAAGATGGCGGCACAAGCTGTATTGGAAGATGAGTTTTTAGAAGACGCGGTGACTCCATAGCGTTAGCGGCGTCCACTCCTAAAACGTATGAAAACAGTCATGTTATCCCCTCTTCACCGCTGCTCATAGTCATAGACCTGAGGTCTCCGTTACCTGATGGCCATGGGCTTTGGATTTAAGTCTATGAAGGGCACCTTGACAAAGCACGGGGCCCGCATGCACCTCTCCACGTCCCCGTTCAGCATGATCAGGTCCACAATCTCCTGCATCCACGTGGTTCCTGCAACAACACAAAAATATCCCTGATCTGAACCACAGTGAGAATTTTTACACCCCATCTGTAATGTTCTATTAAAATGCATTTCTCCTTTAAATCTTACAGGGGCCTGCAGCTATAATTACCTAATTAGTTATAGTGACAACCACTAATGGCCACCTCTTGGGCACGGCATTTAGAAATGTTCATACATAGCAAAACAGCGGCCGTTTTGAGGCACGGTCATGTCACAGAAAGGCTGCTGAGATGTTCAACCCGGCCAATACTGCAGAATTGAACATCACTTTAACTTGGAATTGTAATGCAGGTATAGTCGGGTGTGCCCGCACTCCAATTATCTATAGAATACAATGTAAAGTATGGCTGGGAGCCGTAGTTTACATTTTGTGCAAAGTCTATTTCGTGCGGCCGCTGTTCACTGAATAGCGGCCGCACAAAATAGACATGGCAGTTTTCTGTGCAGCCAGGATTCTATAGGGGTTAATGCGATCGGCTGCTGTAATTAAACAAACATGCAACAATCGCTGTTGTTTATATATAGTGTGAACTTGGCCTTAATCTGTATTGTCCTTTTAAAGGGGAATTCCACTCAAACAAAACATTTGATATGTTGCTGCCCAGGTGAGACTAACAATTCCTTCCATACTTGTTATTATAAATTCAGCCTCCTCCCTCCTCCTTTTTGAGATGGCTCATGTAAACAAGTCCCTGGCCTGCTGTATCTGCAACATTGTAGCTTCTTTGTAATGCTTAGAGGATTATTCTGAGGTCAAGTTGCTAATGAACCCTCACGGCATTACAAAGAAGTTACAAAGTTGCAGATACAGCCTGCCAGGGACTTATTTACAGGGATTGTGTTCTGTCTCCTCTGAATCAATTATTAGGGTATCGTGATCAGAGAGAACCATAGTGAGGGGGGCACATACTTTACTCTGGATTACAAAACTTATGCTATAGGTTTCCTATACTACACTTAGCTTTCCAGGACTCCTGAATGGCAAATCTGCCTCAGGTTATAATATGAGGGTTGATGTGGATCCTACAGAAGCTGGGCAGATGTGGCAGCCATATTGGTTGTCACCCAGCTTTCCTTCATACAATATGGAAGGATTTCTATTACCCAGGGACAGGTCCTGTATTCTCCTCCTTACTCTGACGTGTCACCTGGTAATGAAATCAGATCAGAAATGATTCAGTCATGTTTGTTATGGAGCCGAGGTGACCTCTGACCCTTGAACCTGTCACCCTGAACTCACAATTGCCACACAGGCTCAGTAAATACCAGCATATATAGTACAAACACTCAGCAGCAACAATCACAGCTCTGCTACATCTGACTCAAATTCCAAACATTTCCACCGGACTTCACAGAGCGGAGGTATCTAAACCAGTATCCAATCTTATCATGTGTGATACTGTCTGAAGTGTTGTTTCATATGTAATACTTCCTGCTGAGCTGTTGTATCTAAGACGATCAGGTGATATCGTCTGCCAAAATGCTGTATCTAAGCTCATCAGGTAATACTGTCTGCCAAGATCTAAGCTTATCCTGTGTGATACTGTCTGCAGAGCTGAGGTATCTAACCCCATCATGTGTGATACTGTCCGCTGAGCAGCTGTGTCTAAGCCTGTGTGATACTGACTGCTGGGCTAATGTATCTAGGCCCATCAAGCTTCCCACAGCTGTGACACAGATACAATGGCTACTTGCAGCTGTATACAGCTGTATACTCTTCCTATCAGTCTCCTGATGTATATAAATCCATATCCTATACAGATACATTATAGCTGGACCTAACAGAGAATGCCGCAGTAGGCGGGGCTGTCAGTGTGGGGGCGGGGTCTCAGCTGGTGACAGGAGCGTCACTCACCGGCTTTAGGAAACGTTGAGATCAAAATATCGTCATCTCGGGCCTGAAAGTTGTAGATCTGGTCCCAGATGTCGCAGGAGTTTTCGGGGAGGGGGACGCCCTGGATCTCCCCCATTTTGAAGGTCGTGTTCTTGACCTCCTCCTCTAACTTCTTCACTAATTCTGGATCCATCCTGGAATCATACAGACGGATTTAAGCCTTAACATGTTTTTTTTTGTGATCACTTTAAATAAAAAAAAAAAATCCCTTTTAAAACGTTTCCCATAGTGCTGGCGCTCGGTGGCGGGAGTCACCATGCCGACCCCCCCTCCCCTCCCCCACCTCTGTCCGTGGTGGATGCTTTATGTTACCTGCCAGTCGCCTCCTGGATCTCCGCTGGTCTCTCTCCTCCGTCCTCTGTTTCTCTCTCACCTTTGTGCTTTTTATTCTTCTCTATCTGTGATTTTTTTTCCGTATCCCTTAATGCCTCCTACTCTAGCCCTGCCCCCACTCCCTAGCCCCGCCCCTCTCCCGGGACGTATAATCTGAGACTTGACCCTGCCCTGTAATTGTATTGAACTTTAATAACCTTTCAGTAATTGTGGAGAATAGAAGGAAATATATTCTGTTGCATTTTACTGCGGTTAGGAATTACTTTAATTTGCTGCAGTTAAAATTGCTTTAAAGGGGTATTCCAGGCAGAAAAAAATATTGTTTTTGTATCAACTGGTGTCAGAAAGTTATATAGATTTGTAAATTACATTTAAAAATCTTAAGTCTTAAAAGTACTTATCAGCTGCTGTATGTCCTGCAGAAAGTGGCGTATTCTCTCCAGTCTGACACAGTGCTCTCTGCTGCCACCTCTGTCCATGTCAGGAACTGTGCAGAGCAGGAGAGGTTTTCTATGGGGATTTGTTACTGCTCTGGACAGCTCCTGACATGGACAGAGGACAAAGTGAGGAAGTGAGAAGTGTGAGAAGGTAAGAAGCAGGTTAAGGATCAGTGTGAGGAATTAAGAGGAAGGTTGAGGAAGTGAGGAGCAGTGTTAGGAGGCGAGGAGCATTGTGGGGAGGTGAGGAGCAGTGTTGGGAGGCGAGGAGCATTGTGGGGAGGCGAGGAGCATTGTAAGAAGGCGAGGAGCAGTGTGGGGAGGTGAGAAGCAGTGTGGGGAGGTGAGGAGCAGTGTGGGGAGGTAAGGAGCAGTGTGGGGAGGTGAGGAGCAGTGTGGGGAGGTGAGGAGCAGTGTGGGGAGGTGAGGAGCAGTGTGAGGAGGTGAGAAGCAGTGTGGGGAGGTGAGGAGCAGTGTGGGGAGGTGAGAAGCGATGTGAGGAGGTGAGGAGCAGTATGGGGAGGTGAGGAGCAGTGTGGGGAGCAGTGTGGTGAGGTGAGGAGCAGTGTGGGGAGGTGAGGAGCATTGTAAGAAGGTGAGGAGCAGTGTGGGGAGGTGAGAAGCAGTGTGGGGAGGTGAGGAGCAGTGTGGGGAGGTAAGGAGCAGTGTGGGGAGGTGAGGAGCAGTGTGGGGAGGTGAGGAGCAGTGTGGGGAGGTGAGGAGCAGTGTGGGGAGGTGAGAAGCAGTGTGGGGAGGTGAGGAGCAGTGTGGGGAGGTGAGGAGCAGTGTGGGGAGGTGAGGAGCAGTGTGGGGAGGTGAGGAGCAGTGTGGGGAGGTGAGAAGCGATGTGAGGAGGTGAGGAGCAGTGTGGGGAGGTGAGGAGCAGTGTGGGGAGCAGTGTGGTGAGGTGAGGAGCAGTGTGAGGAGGTGAGGAGCAGTGTGGGGAGGTGAGGAGCATTGTAAGAAGGTGAGGAGCAGTGTGGGGAGGTGAGGAGCAGTGTGGGGAGGTGAGGAGCAGCGTGGGGAGCAGTGTGGGGAGGTGAGGAGCAGTGTGGGGAGGTGAGAAGCAGTGTGAGGAGCAGTGTGAGGAGGTGAGAAGCAGTGTGGGGAGGTGAGGAGCAGTGTGAGGAGGTGAGAAGCAGTGTGGGGAGGTGAGGAGCAGTGTGGGGAGGTGAGAAGCAGTGTGGGGAGGTGAGGAGCAGTGTGGGGAGGTGAGGAGCAGTGTGGGGAGGTGAGGAGCAGTGTGGGGAGGTGAGAAGCAGTGTGGGGAGGTGAGGAGCAGTGTGGGGAGGTGAGGAGCAGTGTGAGGAGGTGAGAAGCAGTGTGGGGAGGTGAGGAGCAGTGTGGGGAGGTGAGAAGCGATGTGAGGAGGTGAGGAGCAGTGTGGGGAGGTGAGGAGCAGTGTGGGGAGCAGTGTGGTGAGGTGAGGAGCAGTGTGAGGAGGTGAGGAGCAGTGTGGGGAGGTGAGGAGCATTGTAAGAAGGTGAGGAGCAGTGTGGGGAGGTGAGGAGCAGTGTGGGGAGGTGAGGAGCAGCGTGGGGAGCAGTGTGGGGAGGTGAGGAGCAGTGTGGGGAGGTGAGAAGCAGTGTGAGGAGCAGTGTGAGGAGGTGAGAAGCAGTGTGGGGAGGTGAGGAGCAGTGTGAGGAGGTGAGAAGCAGTGTGGGGAGGTGAGGAGCAGTGTGGGGAGGTGAGAAGCAGTGTGAGGAGCAGTGTGAGGAGGTGAGGAGCAGTGTGGGGAGGTGAGGAGCATTGTAAGAAGGTGAGGAGCAGTGTGGGGAGGTGAGGAGCAGTGTGGGGAGGTGAGGAGCAGCGTGGGGAGCAGTGTGGGGAGGTGAGGAGCAGTGTGGGGAGGCGAGGAGCAGTGTGGGGAGGCGAAGAGCAGTGTGGGGAGGTGAGGAGCAGTGTGGGGAGGTGAGGAGCATTGTAAGAAGGTGAGGAGCAGTGTGGGGAGGTGAGGAGCAGTGTGGGGAGGTGAGGAGCAGTGTGAGGAGGTGAGAAGCAGTGTGAGGAGGTGAGGAGCAGTGTGGGGAGGTGAGAAGCAGTGTGAGGAGCAGTGTGAGGAGGTGAGGAGCAGTGTGGGGAGGTGAGGAGCATTGTAAGAAGGTGAGGAGCAGTGTGGGGAGGTGAGGAGCAGTGTGGGGAGGAGAGGAGCAGCGTGGGGAGCAGTGTGGGGAGGTGAGGAGCAGTGTGGGGAGGCGAGGAGCAGTGTGGGGAGGCGAAGAGCAGTGTGGGGAGGTGAGGAGCAGTGTGGGGAGGTGAGAAGCAGTGTGAGGAGCAGTGTGAGGAGGTGAGGAGCAGTGTGGGGAGGTGAGGAGCATTGTAAGAAGGTGAGGAGCAGTGTGGGGAGGTGAGGAGCAGCGTGGGGAGCAGTGTGGGGAGGTGAGGAGCAGTGTGGGGAGGCGAGGAGCAGTGTGGGGAGGCGAAGAGCAGTGTGGGGAGGTGAGGAGCAGTGTGGGGAGGTGAGGAGCATTGTAAGAAGGTGAGGAGCAGTGTGGGGAGGTGAGGAGCAGTGTGGGGAGGTGAGGAGCAGTGTGAGGAGGTGAGAAGCAGTGTGGGGAGGTGAGGAGCAGTGTGGGGAGGTGAGAAGCAGTGTGAGGAGCAGTGTGGGGAGGTGAGGAGCATTGTAAGAAGGTGAGGAGCAGTGTGGGGAGGTGAGGAGCAGTGTGGGGAGGTGAGGAGCAGCGTGGGGAGCAGTGTGGGGAGGTGAGGAGCAGTGTGGGGAGGCGAGGAGCAGTGTGGGGAGGCGAAGAGCAGTGTGGGGAGGTGAGGAGCAGTGTGGGAAGGTGAGGAGCAGTGTGGGGAGGTGAGGAGCAGTGTGGGGAGGTGAGGAGCAGTGTGAGGAGGTGAGAAGCAGTGTGGGGAGGTGAGGAGCAGTGTGGGGAGGTGAGAAGCAGTGTGAGGAGCAGTGTGAGGAGGTGAGGAGCAGTGTGGGGAGGTGAGGAGCATTGTAAGAAGGTGAGGAGCAGTGTGGGGAGGTGAGGAGCAGTGTGGGGAGGTGAGGAGCAGCGTGGGGAGCAGTGTGGGGAGGTGAGGAGCAGTGTGGGGAGGTGAGGAGCAGTGTGGGGAGGCGAGGAGCAGTGTGGGGAGGTGAGGAGCAGTGTGGGGAGGTGAGGAGCATTGTAAGAAGGTGAGGAGCAGTGTGGGGAGGTGAGGAGCATTGTGGGGAGGTAAGGAGCAGTGTGGGGAGGTTAGGAGCAGTGTGGGGAGGCGAGGAGCAGTGTGGGGAGGCGAGGAGCATTGTAAGAAGGTGAGAAGCAGGGTTAGGAGGTGAGGAGCATTGTGGGGAGGTTAGGAGCATTGTAAGAAGGTGAGGAGCAGGGTTAGGAGGTGAGGAGCAGTCTTAGGAGGTGAGAAGTATGAGGAGGTGAAAAGTTTGAGAAGGTCAGAAGCAGATTAAGGAGCAGTGTGAGGTGGTAAGAAGTGTGTGAAGCATTATAAGGAAGTGAGGAGCAGTGTCAAGAGATGAGGAGAAGTATGAGGAGCAGTGTTAGGTCGGGTTTTCACTATGTAAGACACCGGCCGTTCTGTGACCCGGCCGTGTTACAGAACGTCCGGTGTCAGTGAAGTTTATCCCGAACGGTACTGCAGTATGGGCCGGGATAAACTTCAATTCTATTCTATGCATCCCAATTCATCATTGAACACAATGGAGAGTGCGTCCGGAGCCGCACTACCGATTGTGTGACCTGTCAGGGATGTGCGCCCGCTATTTAATGAATAGCGGCCGCACAAAACTGACAAGTCAGTTTTTCGCTGCGGCCGATAGGGATCCCGTCCGAAGCGTATACTATGTGTATACGCTCCAGCCGGGATCTCTTTGACTGCAGTGTAATGTAAGTTTTGTATAAATCACAGTCTTTGTTGCGAATCTGCAACAATGGCCGTGATTTATACAAAACTTAAGTTGTGTAGACATTGCCTTGGGAGGTGAGGAACAGTGTCAGGAGAGGAGGAGCAATGTGAGGAGGTGACCATTCCCCCTCTGACATATTTTCTGCAACTCTCTTTCCCACTTTTTTTCGTGTATGCCGGCAGACCCTGCGTAACTTCCTCTAATAATACCTTGTATAAGAATGACAGGATATGGGGTGGACAAGTTGTACTCAAGAAGACCTTCTCTAACTTTGTTGGGGGTTCCTCTAAACTTTTCCTTCTTATTTTAGCATTAACAAAAGAACCAAACTGATTGTAGGATATCCAAGAGATGTCAACTCCTGGAATGGTCGCCCGCAACTTTTTCAATGAGGGGAGCGCCGCACCTTGTAATACATTATATGCTCTTATATCCTCCTCAGTTGACCATCCCAAGAACTTTCCTGGGCCCATTCCAGGAGGAAAGGCAGGATTATGAAATAAAGTAGTCAATGGACCATTACTCTTAGCGACTACTCCCCTACCTAGTACCCTATCCCAGCTGGACAGAAACTCTTCTATAAAACTTATTTTCCCCCTATCAACTGTTCTTTTTCTATGGGGAATCCATGGAAGCAGATAGAGGTCTGTATGGACTATCTCCCTCTCTAAAGAAACCCATTGCTTATTCCTCTAGTGAAAGTGCCAATCAAATAACTGTAGACTAACCGTGGCTGTATGATATAGCTTATGGTCGGATAACCCAACCCCTCCTTTCTCCTTTGGTCTAGTCAGGGTCCGATAGCTAATTCTACGGCTTTGGCCTCCCCATATAAATGTCAAAACAGCTGGGAACACCTATTTGCACCTTTTGGAATTGTCCACGTTTAGATGGGTTTTGGAAAGAGGTGTGGAGAATAACTTCTAGTTTTACATATATCCTTTGCCTTTTACACCAGCCTTGTTTTTATTACATCTGTCAGATATTCCAATGGGGAGTTATCGGCGATCATTGGTCCGTCATCTGATTAATGCGGCTAAAGTATGTATTCCAATGCTATGGAAGAGTGAAGAGGTACCATCCGTTAAAATGTGGTTAAATGAGGTTGAAAAAAGGGAGTTAGCCGACAGCAGAAAGCAGATAAGAGGATTACAGCCACAGAGCTGGGTGACAGCTGTAATCAGAGCTCAGAGAGGTCAGTGGTGACTGTCAGAGGAGATAGAGGGTGATGTATTTGTAGATTAACTCTTTGTTGTCCTGTTTTGGTCTTTTATTTAGCTCTCTCCATAGGAGAACAATGAAGATGGGGGGAGAGCTTCAAACTGCTTTTTCATGATAAAAATGCATTTTTCGGCAAATAAACCTAATTACAAAGTTTCTTAAAATCGTCTGTACTATTCATTTCTGCAAAAAAATTTCACGACAGTGACACTTTAAGTTCCCCTCTAGTGCAATTCATGCAAGACATTATGTGTTAAACATTTTTGTGCTGTTGCTCTATTTGTATCTTATTCAAATATTTCATTTATTTTAAAACTATTCTCTTTCTTCTTTTGTACTCAGTGTTTGATAAAAACCCTCTAAGGACACATTTAAGTACTTCCCATTGTGTAGGTAAAGTAGTGTGATCTAAAAGGTGAGTATCCAAATATTCCTGTATTGTCCTTCTTATTTGGTCAATACATATATTGTCTGATAGCAAATTATCATTGAAGAGCCAAGTCCACTGTTGTCTTTGTAGGCCTGGTACCTCAATGGCAAAACACACTGGTGAGTGCTCAGAACACAGAGGATTCAATAGAAGCCCTTGGGTGCCAAGTAAGTATATGGTGACTAACCAAAAAAAATCTGTTCTACTATAAGATTGGTGAACAGAAGAAAAATATGAATAGTCCCTATCTCCTGGATTTAATGTGCGCTGTGCATCTACAAATTGTAACCCATGTAACATACACTTAAATTTCATTAGACCAGAACTAGATTGTGCTCTAACACCTGTAGAAGTATCAACCTCAAAATAAAAAACTAAATTAAAATCGCCTCCAATCACTTTCGCTTCTTCTGCAAAACTCTTTAACTTACTAAGAAATTTCTGGCAAGTTTGTAACTGGACATGGTTTCACTATCACTGCGGCATGCAATAATCTAAAAACATTATTCCTTATTCGATATGCTTTGAAAAAATCCAGAAAAAAATTACAAGATATGGAGATAAGGAGTGTGTAATCACTCAGTCACCTATCAGATATAATCGGGCAGGGGCGGATTAACTTTACCATAGGCCCCAGGCTGTTTGCCAAGCCTGGGCCCCCAACCCCACTGTGACTATGGCAGCACTAGTGTGGTCTTCATAGTACAGGACAGATAATGTCATGATGCCCTGATTTGTGCAAAATTGTGGCAAAAAAAAAAGCTGGGCTTTTTTTGCAAATCATGGCAGAACTGTAGCCAGGTGACAGTACACCACTTAAAGTATAAGTCTGTTTGGGTGGCCATGGGCCCCCCAGGATCTCAGGGTCCCGGGCTACCGCCCAAAACGGACCTATAATAATCCATTACTGTAATCGGGCCAACCTTAAAATAGGATCTAGTCAAGCAATATACACAAATAACCCCACACAATGGAGGCAATTGGGGCTGCTAGTTACAATGAAAAAACACCCGACCTGCAATAATAGCTCATTAGATGAGTTAGCGTTTCTGTCATTAGGGTCCCAACGCGTTTCACCCCAAATGGGCTCATCAGGAGACCAACAATGTAAAATCCCCTCCCATTCCCAGAACAGAACTTAAGTAAAGTCATTTTGAAGAACCAGGAATTTCAAAGGGAAAAAAACCACCACATTTATCCCTCACAACCCCCCCCCCCCCTTCCTTCGGGGGCCCCTGACCTGTAAGTGTCCTAATTATGGGATACCTTTCCTCCCACGGGTAATGTCTTTCCATACCCGAGCATTAACACCCCCCCCCTCCTACCCAACACCCATCACCACCTACTGAAAAAGAAATAAAGAGTAAGAAAAAAAATAGAGAGAAATCTTCTTTCTTTCAATTTCCTTGTATCTAACATAATACTTGAACTTGATGGACATGTGTCTTTCTTCAACTGTATTAACTACTCCCCTAAATTGTTATCCCACTCCCCCTGTTCTCTTAACTTGTTCACTACACAACCCTTTATTACTGAGGGACACAATATACATGGGGGAGAGAGCAAGGATCCAAAGGAGAAAGAGAGAAAGAAAGACCACATACAATGCCTCCCCATAATTTCAAGCAAAAAAAAAAAATTCACTCCTTCAAATATTACTAGACAGTTCTTAAGTTCCCTCTCTACCCCATTCAGCTCAAGGGAAAAGGAGAAAGACAAGGCAGTACAGAAATCTTTGTAGTGGTGTTTTTACTCCTAGGTCTGTAACAATGACAAGGGGGCATCCTCTACGTCTAGAGGAAAGAAGATTTCACCATCATCACAGACGCGGGTTCTTTACTGTACGAGCGGTAAGACTGTGGAACTCTCTGCCACCTGATGCTGTCATGGCCGATTTATTAAATAAGTTCAAGGGAGGCCTGGATGCTTTTCTTGAAAAATATATTACAAGTTATGGGCATTAGATTTCCGGTGATACGTTGGTCCGGGGATTGTTCTGGTGGTGGGGCGGTTGTCTCATGGGGGTTTTTGGATGTATGTTGGATTAACCCAATAGGGTTTCCCTAGGTTGAACCTGATGGACTCTTGTCTTCTTTCAGCCTTGTACTATGTTATAGAAAATAGAAAAGAGAATCTATAAATCAGAATCTATAAATAAACCAACACTATGACCAATCTGAACATAAGCCTTGAGTCATTGGGCCAGTCTAAAATTCCTGATCCCGTTTATTCACATATAATGGGGTTTAATCTTTTCCCCCAATCTTCCATAAAGCCTAGGCCGATGGAGGGCTTATATCAGCCTGATTTGCCCGTGACCGTCTGTTATGATTTCTCCTTGGTCTAGGGGGCAGGGCAGCTTGTGGGCTCATTGGTATAACTGGCCAGTCCCTTATGTCAATAGTAGACAAGCCCAGTGCTGCAGTAAAGGATGACATGTCCCCTGGGGTCCTTAATGTCAGTAAAGTCCCATCATGCCGAACTTAAAGACGGATATCCCCACGTGTATGCTCATGGGATCTTAGTTTATCTGAGAGTGGCCTCAATGCCCGTCTCTTCTGTAATGTAAATCTCGATAAGTCCACTAATATCTTTATTGGATGGCCCTGGAATGTTTCAGTAACCCCCCCCCCCCCCAAACCGCTACAGGATATTTTCCTTCATACAGTATTTATGGACCCTGCACACTATCTCGTGCCCTCGTTGGGTCTGCTGATCTTTGACCCAATGTTCTGTGGGCTCTATCCAACTCAACAGTACTTTCTTGAGGGGCTCCCAATATCGCTTTGAAAATCATTTGTAGGGCAGAGGGTATGTCAGAAGACATTAGATTCAGACATTCCACGTATTTTTCGCCTGCTTCTGTTCTGTTCTGTCTTCTTGCAAATCCATAAGATAGTTCAGTTTGAAGGTATGGGTATCTAATTAAACCTGCTGTGGATCCGCACTATTGGTCAAAGATTGTGTATTAGCAGCCACAGTTTCCTCTCTTTCCACTACCTGCTGTACCTGATTTTGCAGGGATGTTACTTCTGATCTATAAAGTGTTTCAAGACGTGAAATATAATTTTCCATGTCATTACGTGTGGGGATCTCAGATGAACCCATAGGCTTTGTAAATCTCTCACAGGGTCAAAGTTAGTAGTCTCTCTTACCCTCGTGTTATGGCTCTCTGCTCCATATGTATCATTCCCTGTACCCTGGTCACACTCGGTGTAATTAACAGCCTTGCTCCACCACACCTTCACTGTTTGATGGCTGCACTTTTGCTTCATACCCCTCATGCTCCATTTCTCTCTCCTAGACTGCACATAATTCCTCATATAGCTCAAGTTCAGTTTTTCAGCCTCTGCTTCCCCCTCCTGCATATTAGCATCCCAAGTATTAGCATTATGCAAGTTATATGCTCCAGAGAGGGGTACCTCTTTTCCACCCTCACTGGGCTGTGTTCCTGAAGGGGGACCAACACATAACTCCTCTTCTCCCTGCATCTGCCTCCCGTCATTCACAGCTGTGCCATTTGCTCCCTGACTCTCAATCACCCCTGCTGACCTGCTCAGCGGCATCTCCGCTGCATCAGCAGTCATACTCTCATGCATGTCTCTGATCCTTCTACAGGGACCGCCATGCTCTGGGTCTCTCTCCAGGGGCCTCGGTGCACCTCTCCTTCTCCTCTCCTGCCCGGTCTCCAGGGTATGCCCTTCCGGGCTGGTTACAGGTTTCCGGGCCGAGGCTTCACAGCTTCCCGAGCTCGTTGGAGTCTTTGGTCTAACTGCTGCATCTGCCTGGACTGTTCGATGGGAGCCAGTGGAGGTGGATAGCAGAGGGCACAGTACTGTAGCAGCTGAGGCTGAAGATGGAAGCGAAGTCCTCCTTTGCTGAACAGTTAGCATGCAGGCTATAAAGCAAGTGGAGGCTAGTGCCGGAGGCACCGCTGATGGCTTTTTCTTGTTGCCTATTTGGAAGGTTCAAATTCAGCTCTCTATAGTTTCAGAGCACGGTGGTATGGAGATCTAAGATAGGAGCTCACAGGTGCGTCTCCTCACTCTAGCATGGCCAGGCCACACCCTCTGTAGCTTATGCTGCGTTTACACGGAACGATTATCGTGCAAATTCGCACAATAACGATCGAATTTGAACGATAATCGTACGTGTAAACGCAGCGAACGATCAAACGACGAGCGACAAATCGTTCATTTTGATCTTTCAAATTCTCAAATCGTCATTGATCATTCGTAAAAAATTTGCAGATCGTTCCATTCGACGATTTAACCAATGTGTGAGATAGGCTTTAAGCGATCGCAAAACGAATTTCCGTACGATATATCGTACTGTCAGGGCTGCAGCGGCGTCCCGCGCTCCGGACCGCCGCCGCACCCCCTCATCCTGTCCTGCAGCCGCCGGTGTCCACTGCCTACTGCTCCTGCCACGCCTCGCCTGCTGTCACTAGCAACCAAGCCAGGGGGTAGCGACCTGGGGTCGCCTGCCGCAGCAAGTCCATCCCGCCTTGCGGCGGGCTCTGGTGAAAACCAGCGGCCCCTTAGACTCCGCTCCCTGGTGAGGTTAGTGCCATCGCTAGTGACGGTTCAGTGGATCCACGACTCCAGGCGTTACAGTAGGCTCCAACCATGGATCCCGGCAAGGTGCCTGACATCCGTGACGTAGCCAGAGTGGTCGCCCAACAGCCTCAGCAGATCCAGCAGCAATCGCAGCACATCCAGCAATTGACTGCCGCCTTACAGCAGCGTACTACAGACCAGCGCACACCACCTCCTGCTACCTCTTCGAAACTTCGACTGGCTCTCCCGAGCAAATACGGTGGTGACCCCAAGTTGTGCAGAGGATTCCTGACTCAATGCACCATGCACATTGAACTTTTAAGCAGCCAGTTCTCCACTGAACGCTCTAAAGTGGCTTTCATCATCAGCCTCTTGGAGGGTAGGGCCCTGGCCTGGGCCATGCCACTGTGGGACCGAGATGACCCGATTATTGCCAATCTCCGGACCTTCCTGGCAGAGTTTCACTCGGTCTTTGAGGAACCTGCCCGTGCTTCTTCAGCAGAGATTGCTCTACTCAATCTCTCACAAGGAAGTTCCTCCGTTGGCGACTATGCCATCCAGTTCCGCACGCTGGCAGCAGAGCTAGACTGGAATGAGGCCGCTCTAATAGCCACCTTCAAGAAGGGCCTCTCCAGTCGGGTGAAGGACGTGCTCTGCACCCGAGACCTTCCTACCTCCCTGAACGAACTTATCCTACTGGCCACCAGGGTCGATACTCGTTTTTCTGAAAGAGAGGAGGAGGTCCGGCAAGAACAGCGACTGAGCCTGTCCCGTCGCCATCACCAGCTGGTGCCATTCTGGTGTCCCAGCCGACTTCTGAGGTTCCTATGCAAGTGGAACGAGGCCTGACGCCTGATGAGAGAACTCGTCGTCTGGAGCTGCAGGCAGTTTCATTGCAGCCACATTGGTCCAAAGATGGCGGCTACCCGTGACTCAGCTAGCCCGATCCCTGTCTATCTCCTCGGTCACAGGCGAGACTCTCACCAAAGCTGTACACTACCAGACTATACCTCTAGTCCTCCAGGTAGGCGCTTTACATCAGGAGAAGATCTCCTTCTACGTCTTGCACCATTCCTCTTCCGACATCCTCCTGGGCCTTCCTTGGCTGCAATTACATGCCCCTAAGCTAGACTGGAGAACAGGGGAGATTCTCAGTTGGGGTCTGGACTGTCCAAACCGGTGTCTAAAGCCTCCTCAGCCCAAGTGCTCTATGACGTCACCTGACTCCGTCAAGCCTCTACCCAGCCTACCGGCGGAATACCAAGACTTGGCTGATGTCTTCTCTGCCAAGGAGGCGGATTCTCTGCCCCCTCAACGGACGTACGATTGTCCCATAGACCTCCTTCCTGGAACTTCTCCTCCACGAGGTCGGGTGTACCCTCTCTCCGTACCCGAGACTGAGGCCATATCCTCCTACATCCGGGAAAACTTACAGAAGGGTTTCATCCGCAAATCCACATCCCCTGCTGGCGCAGGATTCTTCTTTGTGCAGAAGAACGACGGTTCTCTCCGCCCATGCATAGACTACCGGGGCCTAAATAAGGTGATTGTCAAGAACCGATATCCTCTTCCACTTATCCCCGAACTGTTCGACCGTCTCCGTGGAGCCAGGAACTTCTCCAAGCTGGATCTCAGGGGAGCGTACAATTTAATCCGTATTCGTGAAGGAGACGAATGGAAGACCACTTTTAACACCAGAGATGGGCACTACGAATACCTGGTCATGCCTTTCGGCCTATGCAATGCCCCAGCGGTCTTCTAGGAATTCGTCAACGACATATTCCGTGACCTCCTCTATGTCTGCATCATCGTCTATCTCGACGACATTCTGGTCTTCTCCCCTGACCAGCAGACTCACGTGACCCAAGTACGTCAGGTCCTACGAAGACTACGGGCCAATCGTTTGTACGCCAAGCTGGAGAAGTGCGTTTTCCATCAGCGCAGCCTTCCGTTTCTTGGCTATATTGTCTCCGATCGAGGTCTACAGATGGATCCAGCCAAACTCTCAGCTGTTCTCCAGTGGCCACGTCCCCTGGGACTCAGAGCTATCCAACGCCTCCTAGGATTTGCCAACTACTATCGGCAGTTCATCCCACATTTCTCTACCCTGGTCGCACCCATCGTGGCTCTCACTAAGAAGAAGGCGGATCCCAGGCATTGCCCACCTGAGGCCGAGCAAGCCTTCACTAGCCTAAAGTCGGCCTTTGCCTCTGCCCCTGCTCTAGTCCGCCCGGATGCCACCAAGCCCTTTTCACTTGAGGTTGACGCTTCTTAAGTGGGCGCTTGAGCCGTCCTCTCGCAAAAGGACGCATCAGGCAAGACCAGAACCTGTGGGTTCTTCTCAAAGACTTTTTCCCCTGCCGAGAGGAACTATACTATTGGCGACCGAGAACTCTTGGCGATTAAGCTGGCACTGGAGGAGTGGCGTCATCTCCTAGAGGGGGCTAGGCATCCGGTCAACATCTATACGGACCACAAGAACCTTCTCTACCTCCAATCGGCCCAACGCCTCGATCCCCGGCAGGCCAGGTGGTTGCTTTTCTTTTCACGTTTCAACTTTGTTATCCATTTTCGTCCGGCTGAGAAGAACGTGAAAGCCGATGCTCTCTCCCGAGCATCTGATGTCATGGGACAAGAGGACTCTCCTCGCCACATCATACCTCCCGATCGTCTAATGCCAGTCGCCACTTCGGCTCTTTAGGGAGTACCCCCCGGAAAGACCTATGTTCGCCCTGCGCTTCGAGGTAGGATTCTGAAGTGGGGACACTCCTCATTGGTGGCCGGGCACCCTGGAGTCCAAAAGACCAGGCAACTGATCTCCCGCCACTACTGGTGGCCCAGCCTATTCCAAGAAGTCAAAGACTTTGTGGCTTCCTGTACAATCTGTGCCAAAAACAAGTCCTCCCGACTAAGGCCTGCCGGTCTATTACAGCCCTTGCCAGTTCCAAGCCGTCCCTGGTGCCACATAGGCATGGACTTCGTCACAGACTTGCCTCCATCTGCGGGAAACACAGTCATTTGGGTGGTCAATGACCGCTTCTCCAAGATGTCTCATTTTGTGGCTCTTCCTGGACTTCCATCTGCTCCCCGTCTGGCCCAGTTGTTCTTTCAACACATCTTCCGTTTACATGGTCTTCCCCTTCACATCGTGTCCGACAGAGGCTCACAATTTGTCTCAAAGTTTTGGCGTGCCCTCTGCTCACAGCTCCAAGTGAAGTTGGACTTTTCATCTGCCTATCACCCCCCAGACCAACGGGCAGGTGGAGAGGGTCAACCAGATCCTGGGCAATTATCTACGTCATTTTGTCTCAGCTCGCCAAGCAACTGGTCCAGCCTACTTCCATGGGCAGAGTTTTCCTACAACAATCTGGACTCGAGTTCCACAGGCAAGTCACCCTTCTATGTGGTCTATAGGAGTCACCCTCGCCCTCCTTTGCCTCTCTCTCCATCCTCCTAGGTCCTAGCCGTGGAGGAATTGTTGTCTGACCATGCAGTCGACTGGGAAACAGACTCGACAATTCTTTGCTCAAGGCATCTCACCGCATGAAGGACCAGACGGATAGAGAAGGAGACCTGCCACAAACTTTCTCCCAAGTGACAAAGTCTGGCTCTCGGCCAAATATGTCCGACTCAAGATTCACAGCTACAAGTAGGGGTCCTCGATTCCTCGGTCCTTTCTCGGTGCTAAAACGCATCAACCCAGTCACCTACAAACTCAGTCTACCCCCTACTATGCGAATCCCAAACACCTTCCATGTTTCCCTCTTAAAGCCAGTGGTCCTCAACCGATTCTCCAACAAATCTTCGTCCTCTGCTCCACAAGCCGTCTCAGACGACGTCTACATTGTTAAAGACATTCTGGCCATGAAAACTGTCAGAGGGAGACATTTTTCCTAGTGGACTGGAGAGGTTTTGGCCCTGAGGAGAGATCCTGGAAACCCGAGTCTAATATCCTGGATCGGGACCTTCTCAAGGGATTCTTGCAGGCTAGAAAGAGGGGGAGGGGGGGGGTACTGTCAGGGCTGCGGTGGCGTCCCGCGCTCCGGACCACCGCCGCACCCCCTCACCCTGTCCTGCAGCCGCCGGTGTCCACGTGCAGGGACCCGGCACTGCTGCCACTTCGGCCCCTGGGGGCGCCTCACCTCGCCCCACTCCTGTCCGTCGCTGTGCCGGGCGCGCGCCGCGCCAGCTGTCTCGGGGTTAAAGGGGCAGTCCGCCCTAATTGGTCACAGCCCACACACTCTCCTATAAATTCCAGCCCTGCCCCACCTCAGGTGTTGGAGCCTCTACATGCTTCCCATAGCGTTTGGCCCAGCTCCCTGTTGTTCCTGACCTCAGTCCTTGTTCCCAGTTCCTGTCCACTGTCCCGGTCCCTAGCTCCTGCCCGCTGCTTAACCCGTTGTTTCCTGAGTACTGTCTGCCACCTGTGGTTACACCTACAGACCTCTGCCTGCACTATCTTCTGCCTACTGCTCCTGCCACGCCTCGCCTGCTGTCACTAGCAACTGAGCCAGGGGTAGCGACCTGGGGGTCGCCTGCCGCAGCAAGTCCATCCCGCCTTTGCTGCGGGCTCTGGTGAAAACCAGCGGCCCCTTAGACTCCGCTCCCTGGTGAGGTTAGTGCCATCGCTACTGACGGTTCAGTGGATCCACGACTCCAGGCGTTACACGTACCATCTAAACGCTGATCGTTATGAAAAAGTTACATCGTTAATCGTGAATTCGCCCGACATCGTTAATCGTACGATCGGGCGAATTACCGTTCCGTGTAAACGTAGCATTAGATTCTGTTGTGACAACTTAATTTCTGATTTCATTAAAGCAGAATGGAAGAAACCTGATAAGGCCCCTGCTATAGGCAACAGACTCTGGGCCCTTTTTCCCAAAAATAAAGAACAGTCTAGTTCCTGGATGAAAGATCCTAAGATGGACATGGCCATATACAAGTCAAATATGATCTTAGTTTCTGGGTCCTACGGCAGCACACAATGTGTTAAGTCTAGGTTCCCTAGAGCAAGGCAGAAGAGACATGCAAAGCAATAACCAATAACAATTGTCACACAGTATATAAAGGCAGGAAGACCACTGACACACACAGTTTTTTTCTTCTGCACTGATAGAAGAGACTATGGGAGAGATTTATCAAACATGGTGTAAAGTGAAAGTGGCTCAATTACCCCTAGCAACCAATCAGATTCAACTTTCATTCCTCACAACTCTTTGGAAAATGAAAGGTTGAATCTGATTGGTTGCTAGGGGTAATTGAGCCACTTTCACTTTACACCATGTTTGATAAATCTCTCCATGTCTTTATTGTATGATAGATGTTTATTTGTATTTTCTTTTTCCAGGTTTTTCCCTTTCCGTGATAGGGGTCCACCACAGTGTAGGAGTCAAAGTCACTGTGTGATTCTCCTATCCCTGTGTGGCTTCCTAACGGAAGGCTAGGTCCAGGGATCCAGGATCAGCAGTGTTTACATTCCTCCTGTGCCTTAGGACTATACTAGAATATTCCTGCATAATCGGTATGTGCCGTTTTTACTTCTCTCCCTTATTACAATGTGTCTTTAGGGAGATTCCTATGTCTGTTTGCATAGGGCAAGTTCTGTTGATCATCATTATTATGCTTTGATTTACTGTTACTCTCATCATGCTGTTGATAAGTCTAAATTTATATGTTGACCTCTCTCTATGGAGAGAAGCCCGAAAACCCAGGTAAAGGATGGTTTTTAAATTATATCTAAGTTGGGAATCCTGCAGTATTACCAAGCTCGTTACTTATACGTCACTGACACAGATAAGACAATGTATCATGATTATAAGCCTGGAGAAAATGGCCCAGTTTTATTATGGTCATCACATTTTATAGACAGATAAAATATAGGGTGGTAACAAATGCTAATAAGACATAGATGAGGCGGTGCTAGTGATTTAGATATTCAGTCATGCGCAATGGCATCTATATTAGTATTCATTATTATTATTCAAAAGGTCAAGAAGGGTAGAACAATACATTCTGTGCAAAGATACTTTTTCATGAATCCAAGAGCACAATGTATTTGTTTTCCATAAATTGTTTATAGATAAGTGTCTCTGGGTCCTTGGGGATTGTGTCTACAAATGATAACTTTCCAGGAGTTGTTCTCAGTAACGTGCTTCCAGCATTCCTCTTCTTTATCCAGAACATCTCTCTGTCACCCTCTGATCACGCTCTCATCACGCTCTGATCATCTCCAGTCTCTTAAGAGGGCAATATATATAGGTGTAGTCATATAGGTACGGTGCAGGTAGGTAAAATCGTATCGCTGGCCTTATCATTCCCCCATTTGACATCCGTGGAGCATGGATATGGTTCATCACTGGTGGTTGGGTCGTAGCCGGAGGTTTTAAGGACTCTACCCTCAGTCGCAGGTTGATCAAGGGACCACAGGTAAAAAAATCCTCCAAGTACTAGAACAGCATCCAACCTCCAGAAATGTCCAGGCGGCACAGATTCAAGAGAACCGATAAGAGAAAGAAAGCATAGTAACGTTAGTCTCTTATATGAGGGTGAAGCTTCTTCCTGTTTGTCGAGGTTTTATACGAGAGAAAATACACATGAACACTTTTACTGAAAAACAGATCAGTATTGTGCATAAGACCACTTGGAAGAGACCCTGAGGACTCCCATTAGTTTAGGGGCATCACCATAGGATAGACAAAAATAGTACCATACGTTTTATTGAAAGTTATAGATGGCGGAACAAACTTACAGCAGATGTGGTAGTAAGATCTGCAATAACCGAAAGAAAATACTAAACAATGGGTGAGTCTGTACAGTATACATCAATATACAGCTTAGTTACAACAAGACAAATAAAAGCTTATTATCAATACTCAAACAATCATATATATGACAAATACCTCTCCGGATTTTATCAAAATAACCAACCTTTTCACTGTCTCATCACTCCTGTCCCTAAGATTTGTCCCTAATCTTGACTACAGATGTAGCCCCCTTCTCTAGGTCCCTTTACCGTAGGACTGCTTTAAAGGTAAGACAATCCTCCGTCCCGAACCTAACCTAGTCTCCTGTCACTCCTACGTCTCCCTGTGACACTGAGTGATCAGACAATAAGTTCTTCACTGTATATAACAGACGTGACTCTATCACAAGGACTCTACCACTTTGGCATCATGTGGGGATTGGAAAGTCACAAAACTAACTTTAAAAAGTTTCTGAAAATAAAAAGTTTAGATGTGAGCAAATCTTATCTCATGGCAAAAGCAAAATGAAAAGTTGATTGATACATAAACCAAAAACAGCACAACAGGTAAATGCAATAACATCTCCACAATGTGACCTACTATGTAACCATTAGATTCACTTATAATAACCAATTAGTGAATTCACAATCTTCAGTAAGGGATTCTCAAATTTCCACTTCTTTTTAGTCTTTTTACTTCATTTTGTACCTAGAAAACGTCTTTATGATTAGATCACACAGGACTAATGACTGGTCACATGGTCACATCTCTTCCTGTACATAATCATATAGTATAATACATACACCAATAATATGAAGTAACTGGGCGCTTATTACCGATATAATATTTGGATCCTACTGAATTGTCTCTTGTTTCACTGAGATCATCACATATACACATAAGATAACCACCATAGAAATAAAAGCAAAGTGTAAACGATACATCACCTAAGGTTTCAAAGCCTTTTTATGAGAATAATATATATCATATGATCCTTTTTGTAATAGTAGCATTGGTATGGATCCTTTATCCTTAACCCATCTTTTGACTGACAGCCTCTTTACAGACACTTGGACTCTTGGCCTCAGTTATATCGCTTCTTTTAAGGCCACTCGTATCACCTCAGACATTGGCTTTGTCGTCTCCCATAGTTTTGGCTTGACCTGTAAAGAAGACACCAGTACAGACAAGGACATACCTATATGGCCCCCTGTAAGGACATACCTATATAGGCCACGTGGCAGGTAGATGACGTCCACTTACATTCCCTGAAACAGGCAGGAAGATGACAGACTATGCAGACAGGCACTTTACGGTGTTACTTACAGTAGGTTATGGCAGGTGTAGATATACAGACCTACACAACCCTCTCTGCTATATTTGTTGTCCCCTGGGCCGCCCAATGTGAGGATACTGCACCACATTACACATGGCTTCCTTCTGCTGGTTTTTGTCAGATAACTTACAGTGGGATACAAGGCTGTCGGCAATAGTTATTGGATGCCATCTTTACCCTGTACCTCCTCTCCATCCGCTGTCTCACAGCTTGTTGCTGATTGTCTCTGGAAAAGACTTAAAACAAACAGATCCACATCTCCCCTCCACCTGTACACTATGTACGGTTACCTCAGGAAGAGACTGGAAACATCTCCCCATTCCCTTGTACGCTTTGTACAGTTACCTTGGGAAGAGCACAGAAACCACCGCATCACCATCTTCATCCATCATCCATCACCCTTTAGGCTTCAGGGTTTGTCTGCGTGAACGTTGCGTCAGCCGCTCTATGGCAGCTTTTTGGTAAGCCCAGGACCAAACAAATCTCTAATTTGCCAATTACCCATAATGGTGGGCTTCATATAGACCTCTGCACAGTCACCTCCAACCATCTTACATGTCTCAGTGATTGTCCTCACCTCCAGCTTATGGCAGGAGCGGTTTCTGCAGTGGAACGTCACGCTGCATGGCGGTCACCATATATCCTTGCGTCTTGTGTCATCCATCTTTGAAAAGTCTGGGATAATCTACAATGAAAACTTTTAAACTTTCATTAATATTGGGCTTTCAATTACATTTTCATCTTTCACAATTTAAAATATCAACACAATAAGTAATAAAAACATCCTTATTCAAAAATAAAAATTTGTACGGTGTTTTAAAAAATTTAAAACATCAAAATTGGCTACTCCATCAAAATGGCAAAATTGGCTACTCCATCAAAATGGCTGCTCCCATTTCCATTCCCTCCATCCCCTCCCCCATTTGAATCTACATCAAGAGGCAACAGAGATGCTGGATTCAATGCACTTAGCAAAAATATATATATATTGGGGCATAGGAGTGCAGACTGGAGCCATGGACATGGGTTTGGTTTTTACTAGGGATAAAAAATACATATATATTCATGAGCTAAGTTTGCTATAATCATCACAAAAACTGTTAACCCTAAAAATCAAAACATTAAAAAAATTAAATGA
>NW_027209002.1:0-37488 GCF_027789765.1 Dendropsophus ebraccatus
CAAATTCAGGCTTTTCAGACACATACAGAGTTTACTAACTTTGAAACTAGACTACAAAAACATTTGGAAATTTTTCAGTCCGAGATTAAGGAGCGCAAACATAGGAAATATATTAGGGACAAAAGGGACTTTGATAGTGGCGAGGTATATGTCAATACACAACAATCCTATCGCCAATATCAGTCCGACTATTCATACTCTGAATCCGATTTGTCAGCTACGGATGAACAGAGACCCCCAGTAACTAACCAACCAAATAAGAAAAAGTCTAAAAATAAGCGCAATTATAGTCAGCCAAGACAAAGATACAATATAACAACGAGACAGCAAAATCGTCTACAGCCCCAGTATACCAATTTTCAGGGCTCTCAGCCACAACTATGTACATCTACTACGTACTCTTCTGGTTCACAACCTGTATCTATAATAACAGGACCTACAACATACCCCAATGTACCAACGTCAACTACAGTGAATATGTCAAATCCTCAATCCACTACATATCCCATACAAGGAATCACACATGGAACTATGGAGTTGGGAAACACGCAACCATTGACATTTCCATCACCACTAACATCACAGCCACAAGGAGTGGCTCAACCTCAGCCACTGGCTCCGACACTTATGCAATCACAGCCTTTTTTAGGAATGACCGGAGCACAACTCCGAGACAGGAACAAATGGGGGTATGCATATCGAGCGTAGCCAGACCCAATAATCAACCACAAATATGTAATCTGTCAAGTAAAACCTTTGGCAATGATGAACTTGAGCTCCTTGGGAAAGGGTTATCGTTCACTCCAACACCCAAGTTTGACAGTTTTACTTGGGTGAAGGACATACACTTGTTTGCTCGGAAACTAGTTTTACACAAGTACTTTAAAAATAGACAAACACAAGAATTCACCATCAATAGAAGGGAAAGAGAAGCCCTGTCATCCCTATTCGACCTACAGGTTGAAAATGACACCGGTATTCGTAATTTCGAAGCACCGGCTACAACACTTAAACCTAAGTCGCAATTTACACCGGCCTTGGTAACAGTACATACAGTAGATAGATTTGTACATCTTGTATGCAATGAAATTGAACAAGTACAATGTAGGATCACTGACCGTAATTCCAACTTAAATACTAAGGAAAGGACATCACTAAATAAATTGATAAAAACGACCGGAATAACCATAAAGCCATCCGATAAAGGAGGCAATCTGGTTATTCAGGACGAAGAAGACTATAAGAAAATGTCCCTTAACCTGTTGGGAGACAGTAATACCTATAAAGTTCTGAAAAATGATCCCACAAAGCAGTACCTCTCAGAATTAAAACAAATACTGCATGAGGCCAAACAAAACACATTAATTACGGACGATGAATATAAAGTTCTATACAATCCCACTCCAACAGTGGCTACTTTTTATTCTCTGCCAAAACTGCATAAAGAACGTACACCCATCCCCGGACGACCGATTGTGTCGGGCAACAATAGTCTGACAGAAGGTGCAAGTAAGTACATCGATCAGGTCTTGGCACCATTTGTTAACACCCTACCGTCCTATTTAAAGGACACGAAGGAAACGGTTAAAAAACTCCAAGAGATCACTGTATCGGGAGTAACTAAGATCGCCAGTTTGGACGTGGAGGCTCTGTATACGAGTATACATCATGACCTAGGTATGAAGGCGATAGAACACTTTCTTAAGACAAAAGGCACATCCTTCAATGCACATAACCAGTTTGTTTTACAATTACTTCTGTTTACCCTCACTCACAATTTTTTCACATTTAATAAAAAATTTTATTTACAGACCACTGGCACCGCGATGGGCACTGCGTGTGCACCAAACTATGCAAATTTATTTTTAGGGTGGTGGGAATCAGAATACGTATTTAATGAAGATCTAAGCCATTTTACATCACATATCTCACTGTGGGCTAGATATATAGACGACGTGCTAATTTTATGGGAAGGGGACACAAACACTTTTCATGAGTTCGTCAGCACATTAAATACCAACAACCTAGGTTTAAAATTTACAAGTGAAATACATGATAAAAGCATTAATTTTTTGGACCTGAAGATCACGATAAACACAGATAGAAGTGTCTCTACGGAGATCCATCGTAAAAAAACATCTACGAATAGTTTCTTAATGTGGGACAGCCATCATCCTGCTCCTCTGAGGAAGGGGATACCTATAGGCCAGTACTTAAGAGCACGGAGGAATTGTTCAGACGAAGCCAGTTTCGAAAATGAGTGTAGGGAGCTGCGTCGTAGGTTCCTGGAGAGGGGTTACCCCAAAAAGGTGCTGCATAAAGCATATCATAGAGCCAAAATGCTATCTAGAGACAGCCTGTTGAATAACAACCAATGTCAAACCACATCAAAAGTTATAAGATGTATAGGAACCTATGACGCAGCCCACTGGCAAGTCAAACAAATTCTCTCCAAGTACTGGCCAATTTTAACGGCGGACCCGGATTTAAAGGAAGTGATCTCTAACACCCCTGCAATCACCTATAGGAGGGGTAAGAACCTCCGTGATTTATTGGTGCATAGCCATTACCAACCTGAAGAGGAGTCGGGCACTTCATGGCTAAAAAGTAGCATCTCGGGATCACATCCCTGTGGGATGTGCTCATTCTGTCAGTACATTCCTAAAATAAAAGAGTTTTTCAAGGACGGCAAAAAATATGTAATTCAGGATTTTATCAATTGCCAGACAGCTAACGTCATCTACGCTATTAAATGTCCGTGCGAACTTATATACGTCGGTAAGACCTCACAACAATTACGCCGGCGTTTGGGGTCTCACATAAGTAACATTCATCATAAAGTGGAGACAAGTGTGGCAAAACATGTCAATGATAAACATGGGGGTGACCCTAAATGCCTAAAGGTATGGGGCATTCAAACTGTCAGATTAGGACCCCGAAGAGGGAATCTTGAAAAAAAGATGCTTCAAATTGAAGCACAATGGATCTATAGGTTGCGCACCTTATCTCCCCATGGTCTCAACGAAGGCTTCACATATGCTCCTTTCTTGTAATTGCTATTCGCTGATGAAGAATATTATCTTTAGTTTTCAAACTTCTGGTAAGAATGGGTATTTTGGGAAGGGATCCATAGTCTTAGGACCTGGTACCCAGGGTGGACCAATAGAGAACTTGGACTCCCCTCCCTATCCCCATTTATCTTGCGCTAATAACCACGATCACAAGAATATGTAGAATAAGGAACTAAATAGTCAAGCATATAACAGGTAAACAACCAATAAGTAAATTGATTCCGACTATGATTATGCATACATATACAGTTTTTTATATTCTACTCACCATCTCATACACAGTTTCGGTAGCTGCGAACGTCCCTTCTAAGTCTGTGATCTGTCCTGAGCGTTAGAATCATAAGATGGAACGATCATTCAGCATAGGAATACAGACCCGTAGTTCGGATAGAGACTATTAGTTAGCGCATGCGCTGGAGACTTTGTCTCCCGAGTGTAAAAACACTAAGTATAAAGACATGCGCAGTGTACCACTAGGGTTCGTTGGACTAAGTCCTAACGCATGCGCAGATCAACAATACAATCTAAGACTAAGTCCTAACGCATGCGCAGAGTTACAACATTGTTTTGGACTAAGTCTTAGCGCATGCGTGGGAATAGCCCGTCCCTCGCTGCTATTACGTCTGAGTCCCTATGGAAATGAGTTCAAAGGGGGCGTCTTTGGTTTACACCATACCCACATGATGTTAAGCAAGATGATAGGTTGATACTCCCTACACACCTCCCCAAACACCCTCGTTTTGGTCCGCGATCTCCCTTATAAGCAAGTGGCGAGCGGACTTGCAACAGTTTTGCCAATTGCTTTGAAGAAGTCAGTGTGTTGCTGACGAAACATGTTGTTTAGGCAGTAAATGTTTTATTGATGTAGTGGGGAACTTATGATTAGCACGGGACATATGCGTATACAAAATCGCATCCGAGCCTGCGTACAGTGCGGCTCAGTTAGCACTAGATAGGCAGTAGCCACAGTGCTAAGCAGTGTCCTGTCTCGGTACAGTCAAGCTTGGAGAGGTGTCTTGAGGTTATCCCCTCCATTGCTAGTGTTGGGAAGTCGATAGAACATAATAGTTCATTTGTATAGTGTCCTTGGCCGGGACACTTCTAAAGACTGTATACCGATACCTATAGGCGTCCTGTGTTAGAACCATACCAATTTAACCCCACTACATTTTTAGACCACTTACGCACTGTCTGTCTATTTATGTGGGTGTAATTTGGGGTATTAGTTTAATTGTTCACTATTTTATTTAACGTTAATAAAAGCTAAGTTTTAAGCCGCCAAGTAGATTTAAGTATTTTGGGACCTATGGTCTCTTAGTAATTCAGTGCCAAGCGTACTTCTTGGACCGGGCAGGGATCCTCCCACCGACTGCATTTCATTTCTAGCACATAGCCAAAAAATCGCCCCATTGACTTACATTGGAGTGCAGAAAAGGTCATTTTTTCTCGGTCCCTTTAAGAGGTAGGAGTTAAACAAGCTTAGGTCTGCGGTGCCCAGGGGGGACCCCATCCAGCCCGCACTGAGTTTCATTCCTACCACCTTAGGAAAAAAAGTCATTATTTTGAGGCTTAGAAGTCATTTCTGCAATTCCCATAGAAAATCAACGGCGTCTCTATTCAATTGTGTGGAGCGCATATCAGGTGGGTTTTCTCTGCCGGCTTAAGAGATACACGTGAAACTAAAGCCGATCCTGGGTGCCTAGGGTGCCTGTCATCCAATCCGCACTGCATTTCATTTCTAGCACATAGCCAAAAAATCGCCCCATTGACTTACATTGGAGTGCAGAAAAGGTACATTTTTTCTCGGTCCCTTTAAGAGGTAGGAGTTAAACAAGCTTAGGTCTGCGGTGCCCAGGGGGGACCCCATCCAGCCTGCACTGAGTTTCATTCCTACCACCTTAGGAAAAAAAGTCATTATTTTGAGGCTTAGAAGTCATTTCTGCAATTCCCATAGAAAATCAATGGCGTCTCTATTCAATTGTGTGGAGCGCATATTAGGTGGGTTTTCTCTGCCGGCTTAAGAGATACACGTGAAACTAAAGCTGATCCTGGGTGCCTAGGGTGCCTGTCATCCAATCCGCACTGCATTTCATTTCTAGCACATAGCCAAAAAATCGCCCCATTGACTTACATTGGAGTGCAGAAAAGGTCATTTTTTCTCGGTCCCTTTAAGAGGTAGGAGTTAAACAAGCTTAGGTCTGCGGTGCCCAGGGGGGACCCCATCCAGCCCGCACTGAGTTTCATTCCTACCACCTTAGGAAAAAAAGTCATTATTTTGAGGCTTAGAAGTCATTTCTGCAATTCCCATAGAAAATCAACGGCGTCTCTATTCAATTGTGTGGAGCGCATATCAGGTGGGTTTTCTCTGCCGGCTTAAGAGATACACGTGAAACTAAAGCCGATCCTGGGTGCCTAGGGTGCCTGTCATCCAATCCGCACTGCATTTCATTTCTAGCACATAGCCAAAAAATCGCCCCATTGACTTACATTGGAGTGCAGAAAAGGTCATTTTTTCTCGGTCCCTTTAAGAGGTAGGAGTTAAACAAGCTTAGGTCTGCGGTGCCCAGGGGGGACCCCATCCAGCCCGCACTGAGTTTCATTCCTACCACCTTAGGAAAAAAAGTCATTATTTTGAGGCTTAGAAGTCATTTCTGCAATTCCCATAGAAAATCAACGGCGTCTCTATTCAATTGTGTGGAGCGCATATCAGGTGGGTTTTCTCTGCCGGCTTAAGAGATACACGTGAAACTAAAGCCGATCCTGGGTGCCTAGGGTGCCTGTCATCCAATCCGCACTGAATTTCATTTCTAGCACATAGCCAAAAAATCGCCCCATTGACTTACATTGGAGTGCAGAAAAGGTACATTTTTTCTCGGTCCCTTTAAGAGGTAGGAGTTAAACAAGCTTAGGTCTGCGGTGCCCAGGGGGGACCCCATCCAGCCCGCACTGAGTTTCATTCCTACCACCTTAGGAAAAAAAGTCATTATTTTGAGGCTTAGAAGTCATTTCTGCAATTCCCATAGAAAATCAACTGGCGTCTCTATTCAATTGTGTGGAGCGCATATCAGGTGGGTTTTCTCTGCCGGCTTAAGAGATACACGTGAAACTAAAGCTGATCCTGGGTGCCTAGGGTGCCTGTCATCCAATCCGCACTGAATTTCATTTCTAGCACATAGCCAAAAAATCGCCCCATTGACTTACATTGGAGTGCAGAAAAGGTCATTTTTTCTCGGTCCCTTTAAGAGGTAGGAGTTAAACAAGCTTAGGTCTGCGGTGCCCAGGGGGGACCCCATCCAGCCCGCACTGAGTTTCATTCCTACCACCTTAGGAAAAAAAGTCATTATTTTGAGGCTTAGAAGTCATTTCTGCAATTCCCATAGAAAATCAACGGCGTCTCTATTCAATTGTGTGGAGCGCATATCAGGTGGGTTTTCTCTGCCGGCTTAAGAGATACACGTGAAACTAAAGCCGATCCTGGGTGCCTAGGGTGCCTGTCATCCAATCCGCACTGCATTTCATTTCTAGCACATAGCCAAAAAATCGCCCCATTGACTTACATTGGAGTGCAGAAAAGGTCATTTTTTCTCGGTCCCTTTAAGAGGTAGGAGTTAAACAAGCTTAGGTCTGCGGTGCCCAGGGGGGACCCCATCCAGCCCGCACTGAGTTTCATTCCTACCACCTTAGGAAAAAAAGTCATTATTTTGAGGCTTAGAAGTCATTTCTGCAATTCCCATAGAAAATCAACGGCGTCTCTATTCAATTGTGTGGAGCGCATATCAGGTGGGTTTTCTCTGCCGGCTTAAGAGATACACGTGAAACTAAAGCCGATCCTGGGTGCCTAGGGTGCCTGTCATCCAATCCGCACTGCATTTCATTTCTAGCACATAGCCAAAAAATCGCCCCATTGACTTACATTGGAGTGCAGAAAAGGTCATTTTTTCTCGGTCCCTTTAAGAGGTAGGAGTTAAACAAGCTTAGGTCTGCGGTGCCCAGGGGGGACCCCATCCAGCCCGCACTGAGTTTCATTCCTACCACCTTAGGAAAAAAAGTCATTATTTTGAGGCTTAGAAGTCATTTCTGCAATTCCCATAGAATATCAACGGCGTCTCTATTCAATTGTGTGGAGCGCATATCAGGTGGGTTTTCTCTGCCGGCTTAAGAGATACACGTGAAACTAAAGCCGATCCTGGGTGCCTAGGGTGCCTGTCATCCTATCCGCACTGAATTTCATTTCTAGCACATAGCCAAAAAATCGCCCCATTGACTTACATTGGAGTGCAGAAAAGGTCATTTTTTCTCGGTCCCTTTAAGAGGTAGGAGTTAAACAAGCTTAGGTCTGCGGTGCCCAGGGGGGACCCCATCCAGCCCGCACTGAGTTTCATTCCTACCACCTTAGGAAAAAAAGTCATTATTTTGAGGCTTAGAAGTCATTTCTGCAATTCCCATAGAATATCAACGGCGTCTCTATTCAATTGTGTGGAGCGCATATCAGGTGGGTTTTCTCTGCCGGCTTAAGAGATACACGTGAAACTAAAGCCGATCCTGGGTGCCTAGGGTGCCTGTCATCCTATCCGCACTGAATTTCATTTCTAGCACATAGCCAAAAAATCGCCCCATTGACTTACATTGGAGTGCAGAAAAGGTCATTTTTTCTCGGTCCCTTTAAGAGGTAGGAGTTAAACAAGCTTAGGTCTGCGGTGCCCAGGGGGGACCCCATCCAGCCTGCACTGAGTTTCATTCCTACCACCTTAGGAAAAAAAGTCATTATTTTGAGGCTTAGAAGTCATTTCTGCAATTCCCATAGAAAATCAACGGCGTCTCTATTCAATTGTGTGGAGCGCATATCAGGTGGGTTTTCTCTGCCGGCTTAAGAGATACACGTGAAACTAAAGCCGATCCTGGGTGCCTAGGGTGCCTGTCATCCAATCCGCACTGAATTTCATTTCTAGCACATAGCCAAAAAATCGCCCCATTGACTTACATTGGAGTGCAGAAAAGGTCATTTTTTCTCGGTCCCTTTAAGAGGTAGGAGTTAAACAAGCTTAGGTCTGCGGTGCCCAGGGGGGACCCCATCCAGCCCGCACTGAGTTTCATTCCTACCACCTTAGGGAAAAAAAGTCATTATTTTCGAGGCTTAGAAGTCATTTCTGCAATTCCTATAGAAATCAACGGCGTCTCTATTCAATTGTGTGGAGCGTATATCAGGTGGGTTTTCTCTGCCGTCTTAAGAGATACAGGTGAAACTAAAGCCGATCCTGGGTGCCTAAGGGTGCCTAGTCATCCAATCCGCACTGAGTTTCATCACTAGCACATAGCCAAAAAATCGCTCCATTGACTTACATTGGAGTGCAGAAAGGGTCATTTTTTCTCGGTCCCTTTAAGAGGTAGGAGTTAAACAAGCTTAGGTCTGCGGTGCCCAGGGGGGACCCCATCCAGCCCGCACTGAGTTTCATTCCTACCACCTTAGGGAAAAAAGTCATTTTTTCGAGGCTTAGAAGTCATTTCTGCAATTCCCATAGGAAATCAACGGCGTCTCTATTCAATTGTGTGGAGCGCATATCAGGTGGGTTTTCTCTGCCGGCTTAAGAGATACACGTTAAACTAAAGCCGATCCTGGGCGCCTAGGGTGCCCGTCATCCAATCCGCACTGAATTTCATTCCTAGCACATAGCCAAAAAATCGCCCCATTGACTTACATTGGAGTGCAGAAAGGGTCATTTTTTCTCGGTCCCTTTAAGAGGTAGGAGTTAAACAAGCTTAGGTCTGCGGTCCCCAGGGGGGACCCCATCCAGCCCGCACTGAGTTTCATTCCTACCACCTTAGGAAAAAAAGTCATTATTTTGAAGCTTAGAAGTCATTTCTGCAATTCCCATAGAAAATCAACGGCGTCTCTATTCAATTGTGTGGAGCGCATATCAGGTGGGTTTTCTCTGCCGGCTTAAGAGATACACGTGAAACTAAAGCCGATCCTGGGTGCCTAGGGTGCCTGTCATCCAATCCGCACTGAATTTCATTTCTAGCACATAGCCAAAAAATCACCCATTGACTTACATTGGAGTGCAGAAAAGGTCATTTTTTCTCGGTCCGTTTAAGAGGTAGGAGTTAAACAAGCTTAGGTCTGCAGTGCCCAGGGTGGACCCCATCCAGCCCGCACTGAGTTTCATTCCTACCACCTTAGGAAAAAAAGTCATTATTTTGAGGCTTAGAAGTCATTTCTGCAATTCCCATAGAAAATCAACGGCGTCTCTATTCAATTGTGTGGAGCGCATATCAGGTGGGTTTTCTCTGCCGGCTTAAGAGATACACGTGAAACTAAAGCCGATCCTGGGTGCCTAGGGTGCCTGTCATCCAATCCGCACTGAATTTCATTTCTAGCACATAGCCAAAAAATCGCCCCATTGACTTACATTGGAGTGCAGAAAAGGTCATTTTTTCTCGGTCCCTTAAAGAGGTAGGAGTTAAACAAGCTTAGGTCTGCGGTGCCCAGGGGGGACCCCATCCAGCCCGCACTGAGTTTCATTCCTACCACCTTAGGAAAAAAAGTCCTTATTTTGAGGCTTAGAAGTCATTTCTGCAATTCCCATAGAAAATCAACGGCGTCTCTATTCAATTGTGTGGAGCGCATATAAGGTGGGTTTTCTCTGCCGGCTTAAGAGATACACGTGAAACTAAAGCCGATCCTGGGTGCCTAGGGTGCCTGTCATCCAATCCGCACTGCATTTCATTTCTAGCACATAGCCAAAAAATCGCCCCATTGACTTACATTGGAGTGCAGAAAAGGTCATTTTTTCTCGGTCCCTTTAAGAGGTAGGAGTTAAACAAGCTTAGGTCTGCGGGGCCCAGGGGGGACCCCATCCAGCCCGCACTGAGTTTCATTCCTACCACCTTAGGAAAAAAAGTCATTATTTTGAGGCTTAGAAGTCATTTCTGCAATTCCCATAGAAAATCAACGGCGTCTCTATTCAATTGTGTGGAGCGCATATCAGGTGGGTTTTCTCTGCCGGCTTAAGAGATACACATGAAACTAAAGCCGATCCTGGGTGCCTAGGGTGCCTGTCATCCAATCCGCACTGAATTTCATTTCTAGCACATAGCCAAAAAATCGCCCCATTGACTTACATTGGAGTGCAGAAAAGGTCATTTTTTCTCGGTCCCTTTAAGAGGTAGGAGTTAAACAAGCTTAGGTCTGCGGTGCCCAGGGGGGACCCCATCCAGCCCGCACTGAGTTTCATTCCTACCACCTTAGGGAAAAAAGTCATTTTTTCGAGGCTTAGAAGTCATTTCTTCAATTCCTATAGGAAATCAACGGCGTCTCTATTCAATTGTGTGGAGCGTATATCAGGTGGGTTTTCTCTGCCGTCTTAAGAGATACACGTGAAACTAAAGCCGATCCTGGGTGCCTAAGGTGCCTAGCATCCAATCCGCACTGAGTTTCATCACTAGCACATAGCCAAAAAATCGCCCCATTGACTTACATTGGAGTGCAGAAAGGGTCCTTTTTTCTCGGTCCCTTTAAGAGGTAGGAGTTAAACAAGCTTAGGTCTGCGGTGCCCAGGGGGGACCCCATCCAGCCCGCACTGAGTTTCATTCCTACCACCTTAGGGAAAAAAGTCATTTTTTCGAGGCTTAGAAGTCATTTCTGCAATTCCCATAGGAAATCAACGGCGTCTCTATTCAATTGTGTGGAGCGCATATCAGGTGGGTTTTCTCTGCCGGCTTAAGAGATACACGTGAAACTAAAGCCGATCCTGGGTGCCTAGGGTGCCCGTCATCCAATCCGCACTGAATTTCATTCCTAGCACATAGCCAAAAAATCGCCCCATTGACTTACATTGGAGTGCAGAAAGGGTCATTTTTTCTCGGTCCCTTTAAGAGGTAGGAGTTAAACAAGCTTAGGTCTGCGGTCCCCAGGGGGGACCCCATCCAGCCCGCACTGAGTTTCATTCCTACCACCTTAGGAAAAAAAGTCATTATTTTGAGGCTTAGAAGTCATTTCTGCAATTCCCATAGAAAATCAACGGCGTCTCTATTCAATTGTGTGGAGCGCATATCAGGTGGGTTTTCTCTGCCGGCTTAAGAGATACACGTGAAACTAAAGCCGATCCTGGGTGCCTAGGGTGCCTGTCATCCAATCCGCACTGAATTTCATTTCTAGCACATAGCCAAAAAATCGACCCATTGACTTACATTGGAGTGCAGAAAAGGTCATTTTTTCTCGGTCCCTTTAAGAGGTAGGAGTTAAACAAGCTTAGGTCTGCAGGTGCCCAGGGGGGACCCCATCCAGCCCGCACTGAGTTTCATTCCTACCACCTTAGGAAAAAAAGTCATTATTTTGAGGCTTAGAAGTCATTTCTGCAATTCCCATAGAAAATCAACGGCGTCTCTATTCAATTGTGTGGAGCGCATATCAGGTGGGTTTTCTCTGCCGGCTTAAGAGATACACGTGAAACTAAAGCCGATCCTGGGTGCCTAGGGTGCCTGTCATCCAATCCGCACTGAATTTCATTTCTAGCACATAGCCAAAAAATCGCCCCATTGACTTACATTGGAGTGCAGAAAAGGTCATTTTTTCTCGGTCCCTTTAAGAGGTAGGAGTTAAACAAGCTTAGGTCTGCGGGGCCCAGGGGGGACCCCATCCAGCCCGCACTGAGTTTCATTCCTACCACCTTAGGAAAAAAAGTCATTATTTTGAGGCTTAGAAGTCATTTCTGCAATTCCCATAGAAAATCAACGGCGTCTCTATTCAATTGTGTGGAGCGCATATCAGGTGGGTTTTCTCTGCCGGCTTAAGAGATACACATGAAACTAAAGCCGATCCTGGGTGCCTAGGGTGCCTGTCATCCAATCCGCACTGAATTTCATTTCTAGCACATAGCCAAAAAATCGCCCCATTGACTTACATTGGAGTGCAGAAAAGGTCATTTTTTCTCGGTCCCTTTAAGAGGTAGGAGTTAAACAAGCTTAGGTCTGCGGTGCCCAGGGGGGACCCCATCCAGCCCGCACTGAGTTTCATTCCTACCACCTTAGGGAAAAAAGTCATTTTTTCGAGGCTTAGAAGTCATTTCTTCAATTCCTATAGGAAATCAACGGCGTCTCTATTCAATTGTGTGGAGCGTATATCAGGTGGGTTTTCTCTGCCGTCTTAAGAGATACACGTGAAACTAAAGCCGATCCTGGGTGCCTAAGGTGCCTAGCATCCAATCCGCACTGAGTTTCATCACTAGCACATAGCCAAAAAATCGCCCCATTGACTTACATTGGAGTGCAGAAAGGGTCCTTTTTTCTCGGTCCCTTTAAGAGGTAGGAGTTAAACAAGCTTAGGTCTGCGGTGCCCAGGGGGGACCCCATCCAGCCCGCACTGAGTTTCATTCCTACCACCTTAGGGAAAAAAGTCATTTTTTCGAGGCTTAGAAGTCATTTCTGCAATTCCCATAGGAAATCAACGGCGTCTCTATTCAATTGTGTGGAGCGCATATCAGGTGGGTTTTCTCTGCCGGCTTAAGAGATACACGTTAAACTAAAGCCGATCCTGGGTGCCTAGGGTGCCCGTCATCCAATCCGCACTGAATTTCATTCCTAGCACATAGCCAAAAAATCGCCCCATTGACTTACGTTTCAATATATTTATTGAAGGGTTTTTTGTATTTTATCAACACAGACAAGTAACAGATAACATGCCCCTTTATGGGGAAGAAGTAGCAATTAAGCAGGTAGAGAATGCAGAACATTATCAAATATAACATGCAGTAGAAGTGCAAATAGCGATGCAAATAAATGACAAACAACACACAACTTATCAACAAACAACAGACAATACACATGAATGCGTCAGACAGGGCCACTAGCAATGCGTGTAGCTATTGAGAATGGTCTATGCAGGGCCAAAGATCTAGACAGGTATGCTCAGAGGAGATACGCTATATATAACCTGTTACTCTCAAATCATGTGAAAGCTTGGTCAAACCTGAGTAAGTCTAATGTTATCTGGATGTATCCGAATCTTACAATGGTGAGAAGGGGTCCTGACGCTAAGCTATGGATACACATTATAGAATTATAAGCACAACTATATAGTAACAAGGACATCTAAATAACAACATAAAGGGAAAGCAAATGAGGCTATAGTAACTGTTGTACATAAGAAAACATAAAAGAACCTTAGAATTCACATGCAATTAACATACAGTAATCATCACTGAGTAATGTGGTAGTGAAAAGGTTTAGGAAAAGGGAAAGGCGTGACAAGATGGTACAAACACGCCTACTGGGACTGGGGGGTACATAGTCCAGCCTATGTTAAGGGTCCGAAAGGAGATTCATAAGCGTAGGAGCTCAAGCAAAAGTCCAGGATTTTATTAAATGATGCCCTTCGTCCGGGGTGGCGATAAGGTGCTTTGTGTCCTGATGAGAAATCAGCATACGGGCTGAAGACACCCACTTGTATGGGATACCTTTGTCCCTAAGAAATTTGGTGATGTCAGCAAATGTCCTGCGCTGTTTCAAAGTCTCTGAGGATAAGTCGGCAAACACTGCGATGTTATGATGCCCATCAGATGTTATTCCAGACCTCCACGTTGCTGCTAGAAATTGGGACTTCACCCGAAAAGAATGTATCCTGGCCACAACGTCTCTTGGTGCCTCTGAAGGTATATGGTCCGGCTTGGGAATCCGCTTCACCCAATCAATCACCAAATCGGTTTGCGTAGTGGAGGGTAATACCTGCTTAATAGTCCTTTGAATGTATGATGATAGCTCTGCAGTGGTGATAGATTCAGGAACATTACGGAGCTTAATATTGTTGCGCCTGTTGTAGTCATCCGTCTCAGCAAGTCTATTCCGCTGTATACTGACTTCCTCTGCCAGTCGGTTACTAGCTTCAGAGAGAGCGTTTTGGGCATCAATAACCTCATTCATTTTCAATTCCAGCCTCAAAGCTCGGTCCTCTGCCGCTGACACCGCTGAGGCAAGGGAGGTAAACAGATGTTCCATGCCCATGATAAGTGAATTCCTAATAGTCAATATCATCTCTCTTACTAAGGTGGAGGAAAGCTGAGTAGAGTCGCTCAACAGAATATCAAGGTGAGTTTCAGAGTCTTCTTTCAGGCGTGACATCAAAGAAGGGAGTGAAGGAAGAGGAAGCTGAGAAGTATGCTTTGAAGACTGTGGGTGTGCTGATGGTATTGTAAGCAAGGTAGAGTCCCGAGAGGTAAAATCGCTGCAGGAAGAGTCATCAAGCTGAGGATGAGAGTTGCTGGTAAATGCTGGAGCCGTGGGTGAGAGAGTACTAAAGCTTTGGGTAACTCTGGTAAACGGCAGAGTCTGTGGCTGTACACCAGAAGCATCAGCCGCTTGATCATCAACAGTTTCCAGTAAAGCAGCAGGCAGTTCGTCTGCATATAAATCCGGGAGACACAAGCTGGAGAGTGAGCCCGAGGCTGGAGAAGCTGTTATAGAGAAGGGAGGGGGAGTCAGGGAGGGAGCTGCACCAGGAGAAAGGATATTCTGCTTAGCTGTAGATTGTGCAGAACGCAGCTGATAGGAATGTGTGCTATGCGCTCTATTCTTCCTGCTCCTCCGTTTAGAAGCCTTAGTAGGCGAGTGATTGTCTGTGGTGTCTGCCTTCGGGTGATCTGCTTGTTCGGACACCGGGGCCTCCCACCACTCTTCCCCAGCGTCAGAGAAGAAGGCAGCAATGAGGCGGTCCTGGAGCGCGGCGGCGCCATCTTGTGCTGCCCCGGCCTTAGGGAGAGATGATTGTATCTTTCTCCGTGCTGCCGCCGCTGCTTTTTTAGATGTAGAACGCATACCGGCAGGTGCAGGAAAGGTTCCGGTATCTTCTGGTGCCGATTAAGTTGAGTTACAGACCCGGTGGAAGGCTGTAGGTCGCTATGTAAACGGAGCTCCTCTGCCGCGCGTCTGGTCCCTTAGACTGCAGGCCACGCCCCTCCCGCCCCATTGACTTACATTGGAGTGCAGAAAGGGTCATTTTTTCTCGGTCCCTTTAAGAGGTAGGAGTTAAACAAGCTTAGGTCTGCGGTCCCCAGGGGGGACCCTATCCAGCCCGCACTGAGTTTCATTCCTACCACCTTAGGAAAAAAAAAAGTCATTATTTTGAGGCTTAGAAGTCATTTCTGCAATTCCCATAGAAAATCAACGGCGTCTCTAATTCAATTGTGTGGAGCGCATATCAGGTGGGTTTTCTCTGCCGGCTTAAGAGATACACGTGAAACTAAAGCCTATCCTGGGTGCCTAGGGTGCCTGTCATCCAATCCGCACTGAATTTCATTTCTAGCACATAGCCAAAAAATCACCCATTGACTTACATTGGAGTGCAGATAAGGTCATTTTTTCTCGGTCCCTTTAAGAGGTAGGAGTTAAACAAGCTTAGGTCTGCGGTGCCCAGGGGGGACCCCATCCAGCCCGCACTGAGTTTCATTCCTACCACCTTAGGAAAAAAAGTCATTATTTTGAGGCTTAGAAGTCATTTCTGCAATTCCCATAGAAAATCAACGGCGTCTCTATTCAATTGTGTGGAGCGCATATCAGGTGGGTTTTCTCTGCCGGCTTAAGAGATACACGTGAAACTAAAGCCGATCCTGGGTGCCTAGGGTGCCTGTCATCCAATCCGCACTGAATTTCATTTCTAGCACATAGCTAAAAAATCACCCATTGACTTACATTGGAGTGCAGAAAAGGTCATTTTTTCTCGGTCCGTTTAAGAGGTAGGAGTTAAACAAGCTTAGGTCTGCGGTGCCCAGTGTAGACCCCATCCAGCCCGCACTGAGTTTCATTCCTACCACCTTAGGAAAAAAAGTCATTATTTTGAGGCTTAGAAGTCATTTCTGCAATTCCCATAGAAAATCAACGGCGTCTCTATTCAATTGTGTGGAGCGCATATCAGGTGGGTTTTCTCTGCCGGCTTAAGAGATACACGTGAAACTAAAGCCGATCCTGGGTGCCTAGGGTGCCTGTCATCCAATCCGCACTGAATTTCATTTCTAGCACATAGCCAAAAAATCGCCCCATTGACTTACATTGGAGTGCAGAAAAGGTCATTTTTTCTCGGTCCCTTAAAGAGGTAGGAGTTAAACAAGCTTAGGTCTGCGGTGCCCAGGGGGGACCCCATCCAGCCCGCACTGAGTTTCATTCCTACCACCTTAGGAAAAAAAGTCATTATTTTGAGGCTTAGAAGTCATTTCTGCAATTCCCATAGAAAATCAACGGCGTCTCTATTCAATTGTGTGGAGCGCATATCAGGTGGGTTTTCTCTGCCGGCTTAAGAGATACACGTGAAACTAAAGCCGATCCTGGGTGCCTAGGGTGCCTGTCATCCAATCCGCACTGAATTTCATTTCTAGCACATAGCCAAAAAATCGCCCCATTGACTTACATTGGAGTGCAGAAAAGGTCATTTTTTCTCGGTCCCTTTAAGAGGTAGGAGTTAAACAAGCTTAGGTCTGCGGTGCCCAGGGGGGACCCCATCCAGCCCGCACTGAGTTTCATTCCTACCACCTTAGGAAAAAAAGTCATTATTTTGAGGCTTAGAAGTCATTTCTGCAATTCCCATAGAAAATCAACGGCGTCTCTATTCAATTGTGTGGAGCGCATATCAGGTGGGTTTTCTCTGCCGGCTTAAGAGATACACGTGAAACTAAAGCCGATCCTGGGTGCCTAGGGTGCCTGTCATCCAATCCGCACTGAATTTCATTTCTAGCACATAGCCAAAAAATCGCCCCATTGACTTACATTGGAGTGCAGAAAAGGTCATTTTTTCTCGGTCCCTTTAAGAGGTAGGAGTTAAACAAGCTTAGGTCTGCGGTGCCCAGGGGGGACCCCATCCAGCCCGCACTGAGTTTCATTCCTACCACCTTAGGAAAAAAAGTCATTATTTTGAGGCTTAGAAGTCATTTCTGCAATTCCCATAGAAAATCAACGGCGTCTCTATTCAATTGTGTGGAGCGCATATCAGGTGGGTTTTCTCTGCCGGCTTAAGAGATACACGTGAAACTAAAGCCGATCCTGGGTGCCTAGGGTGCCTGTCATCCAATCCGCACTGAATTTCATTTCTAGCACATAGCCAAAAAATCGCCCCATTGACTTACATTGGAGTGCAGAAAAGGTCATTTTTTTCTCGGTCCCTTTAAGAGGTAGGAGTTAAACAAGCTTAGGTCTGCGGTGCCCAGGGGGGACCCCATCCAGCCCGCACTGAGTTTCATTCCTACCACCTTAGGAAAAAAAGTCATTATTTTGAGGCTTAGAAGTCATTTCTGCAATTCCCATAGAAAATCAACGGCGTCTCTATTCAATTGTGTGGAGCGCATATCAGGTGGGTTTTCTCTGCCGGCTTAAGAGATACACGTGAAACTAAAGCCGATCCTGGGTGCCTAGGGTGCCTGTCATCCAATCCGCACTGAATTTCATTTCTAGCACATAGCCAAAAAATCGCCCCATTGACTTACATTGGAGTGCAGAAAAGGTCATTTTTTCTCGGTCCCTTTAAGAGGTAGGAGTTAAACAAGCTTAGGTCTGCGGTGCCCAGGGGGGACCCCATCCAGCCCGCACTGAGTTTCATTCCTACCACCTTAGGAAAAAAAGTCATTATTTTGAGGCTTAGAAGTCATTTCTGCAATTCCCATAGAAAATCAACGGCGTCTCTATTCAATTGTGTGGAGCGCATATCAGGTGGGTTTTCTCTGCCGGCTTAAGAGATACACGTGAAACTAAAGCCGATCCTGGGTGCCTAGGGTGCCTGTCATCCAATCCGCACTGAATTTCATTTCTAGCACATAGCCAAAAAATCGCCCCATTGACTTACATTGGAGTGCAGAAAAGGTCATTTTTTCTCGGTCCCTTTAAGAGGTAGGAGTTAAACAAGCTTAGGTCTGCGGTGCCCAGGGGGGACCCCATCCAGCCCGCACTGAGTTTCATTCCTACCACCTTAGGAAAAAAAGTCATTATTTTGAGGCTTAGAAGTCATTTCTGCAATTCCCATAGAAAATCAACGGCGTCTCTATTCAATTGTGTGGAGCGCATATCAGGTGGGTTTTCTCTGCCGGCTTAAGAGATACACGTGAAACTAAAGCCGATCCTGGGTGCCTAGGGTGCCTGTCATCCAATCCGCACTGAATTTCATTTCTAGCACATAGCCAAAAAATCGCCCCATTGACTTACATTGGAGTGCAGAAAAGGTCATTTTTTCTCGGTCCCTTTAAGAGGTAGGAGTTAAACAAGCTTAGGTCTGCGGTGCCCAGGGGGGACCCCATCCAGCCCGCACTGAGTTTCATTCCTACCACCTTAGGAAAAAAAGTCATTATTTTGAGGCTTAGAAGTCATTTCTGCAATTCCCATAGAAAATCAACGGCGTCTCTAATTCAATTGTGTGGAGCGCATATCAGGTGGGTTTTCTCTGCCGGCTTAAGAGATACACGTGAAACTAAAGCCGATCCTGGGTGCCTAGGGTGCCTGTCATCCAATCCGCACTGAATTTCATTTCTAGCACATAGCCAAAAAATCGCCCCATTGACTTACATTGGAGTGCAGAAAAGGTCATTTTTTCTCGGTCCCTTTAAGAGGTAGGAGTTAAACAAGCTTAGGTCTGCGGTGCCCAGGGGGGACCCCATCCAGCCCGCACTGAGTTTCATTCCTACCACCTTAGGAAAAAAAGTCATTATTTTGAGGCTTAGAAGTCATTTCTGCAATTCCCATAGAAAATCAACGGCGTCTCTATTCAATTGTGTGGAGCGCATATCAGGTGGGTTTTCTCTGCCGGCTTAAGAGATACACGTGAAACTAAAGCCGATCCTGGGTGCCTAGGGTGCCTGTCATCCAATCCGCACTGAATTTCATTTCTAGCACATAGCCAAAAAATCGCCCCATTGACTTACATTGGAGTGCAGAAAAGGTCATTTTTTCTCGGTCCCTTTAAGAGGTAGGAGTTAAACAAGCTTAGGTCTGCGGTGCCCAGGGGGGACCCCATCCAGCCCGCACTGAGTTTCATTCCTACCACCTTAGGAAAAAAAGTCATTATTTTGAGGCTTAGAAGTCATTTCTGCAATTCCCATAGAAAATCAACGGCGTCTCTATTCAATTGTGTGGAGCGCATATCAGGTGGGTTTTCTCTGCCGGCTTAAGAGATACACGTGAAACTAAAGCCGATCCTGGGTGCCTAGGGTGCCTGTCATCCAATCCGCACTGAATTTCATTTCTAGCACATAGCCAAAAAATCGCCCCATTGACTTACATTGGAGTGCAGAAAAGGTCATTTTTTCTCGGTCCCTTTAAGAGGTAGGAGTTAAACAAGCTTAGGTCTGCGGTGCCCAGGGGGGACCCCATCCAGCCCGCACTGAGTTTCATTCCTACCACCTTAGGAAAAAAAGTCATTATTTTGAGGCTTAGAAGTCATTTCTGCAATTCCCATAGAAAATCAACGGCGTCTCTATTCAATTGTGTGGAGCGCATATCAGGTGGGTTTTCTCTGCCGGCTTAAGAGATACACGTGAAACTAAAGCCGATCCTGGGTGCCTAGGGTGCCTGTCATCCAATCCGCACTGAATTTCATTTCTAGCACATAGCCAAAAAATCGCCCCATTGACTTACATTGGAGTGCAGAAAAGGTCATTTTTTCTCGGTCCCTTTAAGAGGTAGGAGTTAAACAAGCTTAGGTCTGCGGTGCCCAGGGGGGACCCCATCCAGCCCGCACTGAGTTTCATTCCTACCACCTTAGGAAAAAAAGTCATTATTTTGAGGCTTAGAAGTCATTTCTGCAATTCCCATAGAAAATCAACGGCGTCTCTATTCAATTGTGTGGAGCGCATATCAGGTGGGTTTTCTCTGCCGGCTTAAGAGATACACGTGAAACTAAAGCCGATCCTGGGTGCCTAGGGTGCCTGTCATCCAATCCGCACTGAATTTCATTTCTAGCACATAGCCAAAAAATCGCCCCATTGACTTACATTGGAGTGCAGAAAAGGTCATTTTTTCTCGGTCCCTTTAAGAGGTAGGAGTTAAACAAGCTTAGGTCTGCGGTGCCCAGGGGGGACCCCATCCAGCCCGCACTGAGTTTCATTCCTACCACCTTAGGAAAAAAAGTCATTATTTTGAGGCTTAGAAGTCATTTCTGCAATTCCCATAGAAAATCAACGGCGTCTCTATTCAATTGTGTGGAGCGCATATCAGGTGGGTTTTCTCTGCCGGCTTAAGAGATACACGTGAAACTAAAGCCGATCCTGGGTGCCTAGGGTGCCTGTCATCCAATCCGCACTGAATTTCATTTCTAGCACATAGCCAAAAAATCGCCCCATTGACTTACATTGGAGTGCAGAAAAGGTCATTTTTTCTCGGTCCCTTTAAGAGGTAGGAGTTAAACAAGCTTAGGTCTGCGGTGCCCAGGGGGGACCCCATCCAGCCCGCACTGAGTTTCATTCCTACCACCTTAGGAAAAAAAGTCATTATTTTGAGGCTTAGAAGTCATTTCTGCAATTCCCATAGAAAATCAACGGCGTCTCTAATTCAATTGTGTGGAGCGCATATCAGGTGGGTTTTCTCTGCCGGCTTAAGAGATACACGTGAAACTAAAGCCGATCCTGGGTGCCTAGGGTGCCTGTCATCCAATCCGCACTGAATTTCATTTCTGAATTACTAAGAGACCATAGGTCCCAAAATACTTAAATCTACTTGGCGGCTTAAAACTTAGCGTTTAATAACATTAATTAAAATAGTGAACAATTAAACTAATACCCCAAACATCACCCACATATATAGACAGACAGTGCGTAAGTGGTCTAAAAATGTAGTGGGGTTAAGTTGGTATGGTTCTAACACAGGACGCCTATAGGTATCGGTATACAGTCTATAGAAGTGTCCTGGCCAAGGACACCATACAAATGAACTACTACGTTCTATCGACTTCCCAACACTAGCAATGGAGGGGATAACCTCAAGACACCCCTCCAAGCTTGACTGTACCGAGACAGGACACTACTTAGCACTGTGGCTACTGCCTATCTAGTGCTAACTGAGCCGCACTGTACGCAGGCTCGAATGCGATTTTATATATACGCATAAGTCCTGTGCTAATCATGAGGTCCCCACTACATCAATAAAACATTTACTGCCTAAACAACATGTTTCGTCAGCAACACACTGACTTCTTCAAAGCAATTGGCAAAACTGTTGCAAGTCCGCTCTCCACTTGCTTATAAGGGAGATTGCGGACCAAAACGAGGGTGTTTGGGGAGGTGTATAAGGAGTATCAGCCTATCAGCTTGCTTAACAACAAGTGGGTAAGGTGTAAGCCAAAGACGTCCCCTTTGAGCTCATTATCATAGGATCTCAGACGTAATAGCAGCGAGGGACGGGCCATTCACACGCATGCGCTAGGACTTAGTCCAAAACAATGTTATAACTCCGCGCATGCGCTAGGACTTAGTCTTAAATTGTATTGTTGATCTGCGCATGCGTTACGACTTAGTCCAAGCAACCCTCATGATCCACTGCGCATGTCTTTACACTTAGTGTTTTTACACTCGGGAGACAAAGTCTCCAGCGCATGCGCTAACTAATAGTCTCAATCCGAACTCCGAATCGGTATTACTATGCTGAGTGTTCGTTCCATCTCATGATTCTAATGCTCAGAACAGATCACAGACTTAGAAGGGACGTTCGCAGCTACCGGAACTATGTATAAGATGGTAAGTAGGATATATAGCTGTATATGTATGCATAATCATAGTCAGAATCAGTTTACTTAATGGTTATTTACCTGTTATATGCTTGACTATTTTATTCCTCATTCTATATATTCTTGTGGTCATGATTATTCGCGTAATATAAATGGGGATAAGGAAGGGAATCCCTGTTCTCTATTGGTCCACCCTGGGTACCAGGTCCTAAGACTATGGATCCCCTCTCAGAATACCCACTCTTACCAAAATTTAAAAACTGAAAAGATAGTATTCTACATCGGCAATTAGAAATTACAAGAAAGGAGCATATGTGAAGCCTTCGTTGAGACCATGGGGAGACAAGGTACGCAACCTATGGATCCATTGTGCTTCAATTTGAAGCATCTTTTTTTCCAGATTCCCTCTTCGGGGTCCTAATCTAACAGTTTGAATGCCCCATACCTTTAGGCATTTGGGGTCACCCCCATGTTTATCATTGACATGTTTTGCCACACTTGTCTCCACTTTATGATGAATGTTACTTACATGAGACCCCAAACGCCGGCGTAACTGTTGTGAGGTCTTACCAACGTATATAAGTTCGCACGGACATTTAATAGCATAGATGACGTTGGCTGTCTGGCAATTGATAAAATCATGAATTACATATTTTTTGCCATCCTTGAAGAACTCTTTGATTTTAGGAATGTACTGGCAAAAAGAGCACATCCCACAGGGATGTGATCCCGAGATGCTGCTTTTTAGCCATGAAGTGCCCGACTCCTCTTCAGGTTGGTAGTGGCTATGCACCAATAAATCACGGAGGTTCTTACCCCTCCTATAGGTGATTGCAGGAGTGTTAGAGATCACTTCCTTTAAATCGGGGTCCGCTGTTAAAATTGGCCAGTACTTAGAGAGAATCTGTTTGACTTGCCAGTGGGCTGCGTCATAGGTTCCTATACATCTAATGACTTTTGATGTACTTTGACATTGGTTGTTATTCAACAGGCTGTCCCTAGGTAGCATTTTGGCTCTATGATATGCTTTATGCAGCACCTTTTTGGGGTAACCCCTCTCCAGGAACCTACGACGCAGCTCACTACACTCATTTTCGAAGCTGGCTTCGTCTGAACAATTCCTCCGTGCTCTTAAGTACTGGCCTATGGGTATCCCCTTCCTCAGAGGAGCAGGATGGTGGCTGTCCCACATAAGGAAACTATTCGTAGATGTTTTTTTACGATGGATCTCCGTAGAGACACTTTTGTCTGTGTTTATCGTAATCTTTAGGTCCAAAAAATTAATGCTTTTGTCATGTATTTCACTTGTAAATTTTAAACCTAGGTTATTGGCATTTAATGTGCTGACGAACTCATGAAACGTGTTAGTATCCCCTTCCCATAAAATTAGCACGTCGTCTATATATCTAGCCCACAGTGAAATATGTGATGTAAAATGGCTTAGATCTTCATTAAATACGTATTCTGATTCCCACCACCCTAAAAATAAATTTGCATAATTTGGTGCACACGCAGTGCCCATCGCGGTGCCAGTGGTCTGTAAATAAAATTTTTTATTGAATGTGAAAAAATTGTGAGTGAGGGTAAACAGAAGTAATTGTAGAACAAACTGATTATGTGCATTGAAGGATGTACCTTTTGTCTTAAGAAAGTGTTCTATCGCCTTCATACCTAGATTATGATGTATACTCGTATAAAGAGCCTCCACGTCCAAGCTGGCTATCTTAGTTACTCCCGATACAGTGATCTCTTGGAGTTTTTTAACCGTTTCCTTCGTGTCCTTTAAATAGGACGGTAAGGTGTTAACAAATGGTGCCAAGACCTGATCGATGTACTTACTTGCACCTTCTGTCAGACTGTTGTTGCCCGACACAATCGGTCGTCCGGGGATGGGTGTACGTTCTTTATGCAGTTTTGGCAGTGTTACGGCCGCGGCGGCGTCCCGCGTTCCGGGCCGCCGCCGCGACCGCTACCTGCCCTATGCAGCAGCCGGTGTCCATAGTCGGGGACCCGGCGCTGCTGTCACCTCGGCCCCGGGGGGCGCCTCACCTCTCCACGCTCCTGTCTCCCGCTGTGCCGGCCGGCACGCGCGTCCCCGCCTCCTAGGGCGCGCGCGCGCGCCGGCTGTCTCAGATTTAAAGGGGCAGTGCGCTCCTAATTGGTAGTTGCACCCAATCACTCCCCTATAAATCCCAGCATGCCCTGTCCTTAGTGTTGGAGCCTCTACATGCTTCCCATAGCGTTTGGCCCAGCCCCCTGTTGTTCCTGAGTCCTATCTGTTACCTGGTCCCAGTCCCTGTTCCTGAGTCCTATCCGTTACCCGGTCCCTAGTCCCTGTTCCTGGTTCCTGTTTCCCTGTCACTCCATCTGTTCCTGCGTTCAGCCTGTCACGTGCGCTCTCACCTGCAGACCTTTGCCAGCGCCATCTCCTGCCTACTGCTCCTGCCACGCCTCGCCTGCCGTCACCAGCAACCAAGCCAGGGGTAGCGACCTGGGGGTCGCCTGCCGCAGCAAGTCCATCCCGCCTTGCGGCGGGCTCTGGTGAAAACCAGCGGCCCCTTAGACTCCGCTCCCTGGTGAGGTTTGTGCCAGCGCTGGTGCCGGTCCAGTGGATCCACTACTCCAGGCGTTACAGTAGGCTCCAACCATGGATCCCGGCGAGGTGCCAGATCTCCGTGACGTCGCCAGAGTGGTCGCGCAACAGGCTCAACAAATCCAGAAACAGTCACAGCAGATCCAGCAACTCACTGCCGCCTTACAGCAGCAGACTACTGCCCAGCGCACACCATCTCCTGACGCTGCTTCTTCACTCCGACTGGCCCTCCCAAGCAAGTACTCTGGGGACTCTAAGTTGTGCAGAGGATTCCTGACTCAGTGCACCATGCACATTGAACTTTTGAGTAGTCAGTTTTCCACCGAGCGCTCTAAAGTGGCTTTCATCATCAGCCTATTAGAGGGTAGAGCCCTGGCCTGGGCCACGCCACTGTGGGACCGAGATGATCCTGTTGCTGCCAATCTCCGGGCCTTCCTATTCGAGTTTCGCTCCGTCTTTGAGGAACCTGCCCGTGCTTCTTCAGCCGAGACTGCTCTCCTCAACCTCTCTCAAGGCAGCTCCTCTGTTGGTGACTACGCCATCCAGTTCCGCACCCTGGCAGCTGAATTGGACTGGAACGAGGCCGCCCTATTGGCCACCTTCAAGAAGGGCCTGTCTAGTCGTGTGAGAGACGTGCTCGCTGCCCGAGACCTGCCTACCTCCCTGAACGAACTCATTCTACTGGCCACCCGAGTTGATACTCGTTTTTCGGAGAGGGAGGAGGAGGTTCGGCATGAACATTTACTAACCCGTTCCCGTCGCCATCCCCAGCTGGCGCCAGTTTTCCAGAATCCTGACCTTTCGATGTCCCAACCCTCTCCTGAGATTCCTATGCAGGTGGAACGGGCTCACCTGACGCCTGATGAAAGAATCCGGCGCCTGGAGCAGAATCTCTGTCTCTATTGCGGTGGTTCCGATCACTTCCGGCTGGGATGTCCCCTACGTCCCCAAACATCCGGAAAATGCTCGCACCTAGGTCCGGTGGGACAGGTGTCCCTAGGTGTAAATGCCACCATTCCAAGTCTGTCTATGCCAGTTTCCATCCGGACTCCCTCAGGACAAAATCATCTGACTACTGCCTTCCTCGATTCTGGGTCAGCAGGCAGTTTTATTGCGGCAACATTGGTCCAAAGATGGCGGCTACCCGTGACCCGACTAGCCAGGCCCCTGACTATCTCCTCGGTCACGGGCGAAATTCTTACCGACCGTGTGTACTACCAGACCGCATCTTTAGTCCTCCAGGTGGGTCCTTCACATCAAGAGGAGATATCCTTCTACGTTCTGCCCCATTCTTCCCCCGCGGTCCTCCTGGGACTCCCGTGGCTACAAGAACATGCCCCTCAGCTGGACTGGAGAACCGGGGAGATTCTCAGTTGGGGTCAGGACTGTTCCCACCAGTGTCTCAAGTCACCTCAGACCAAGTGTATTTTGTCATTTCCTGTCCCGGCCAAGCCTCTATCCGGCCTACCGGCAGAAGACCAAGACTCGGCGGATGCCTTCTCTGCCGAGGTGTACCCTCTCCCCGTACCCAAGACTAAGGTCGTGTCCTCTCACCACCGGAAGAACTTACAGAAGGTCCCTTGCCACGTTATACCGCCTGATCGCCTAGTACCAGTCGTCACCTCCACTCTTCAGAGAGTACCCCCCGGAAAGACTCATGTTCACCCTGCGCTTCGAAGAGGTATTTTGAACTGGGGACATTCCTCGTTGGAGGCCGGGCACCCGGGAGTCCGTAAGACCGGCCAACGGATCTCTCGCCACTACTGGTGGCCCAGCCTATCCCAAGATGTCAAAGACTTTGTGGCTTCCTGTGCCATTTGCAGGCAAGAAAGAGGGGGAGGCCAAAGGGGGGGGGTACTGTTACGGCCGCGGCGGCGTCCCGCGTTCCGGGCCGCCGCCGCGACCGCTACCTGCCCTATGCAGCAGCCGGTGTCCATAGTCGGGGACCCGGCGCTGCTGTCACCTCGGCCCCGGGGGGCGCCTCACCTCTCCACGCTCCTGTCTCCCGCTGTGCCGGCCGGCACGCGCGTCCCCGCCTCCTAGGGCGCGCGCGCGCCGGCTGTCTCAGATTTAAAGGGGCAGTGCGCTCCTAATTGGTAGTTGCACCCAATCACTCCCCTATAAATCCCAGCATGCCCTGTCCTTAGTGTTGGAGCCTCTACATGCTTCCCATAGCGTTTGGCCCAGCCCCCTGTTGTTCCTGAGTCCTATCTGTTACCTGGTCCCAGTCCCTGTTCCTGAGTCCTATCCGTTACCCGGTCCCTAGTCCCTGTTCCTGGTTCCTGTTTCCCTGTCACTCCATCTGTTCCTGCGTTCAGCCTGTCACGTGCGCTCTCACCTGCAGACCTTTGCCAGCGCCATCTCCTGCCTACTGCTCCTGCCACGCCTCGCCTGCCGTCACCAGCAACCAAGCCAGGGGTAGCGACCTGGGGGTCGCCTGCCGCAGCAAGTCCATCCCGCCTTGCGGCGGGCTCTGGTGAAAACCAGCGGCCCCTTAGACTCCGCTCCCTGGTGAGGTTTGTGCCAGCGCTGGTGCCGGTCCAGTGGATCCACTACTCCAGGCGTTACAGGCAGGGAATAAAAAGTAGCCACTGTTGGAGTGGGATTGTATAAAACTTTATATTCATCGTCTGTAATTAATGTGTTTTGTTTGGCCTCATGCAGTATTTGTTTTAATTCTAAAAGGTACTGCTTGGTGGGATCATTTTTCAGAACTTTATAGGTATTACTGTCTCCCAACAGGTCAAGAGACATTTTCTTATAGTCTTCTTCGTCCTGAATAACCAGATTGCCCCCTTTATCGGATGGTTTTATGGTTATTCCGGTCGTTTTTATCAGTTTGTTTAATGATGTCCTTTCCTTAGTATTTAAGTTGGAATTACGGTCAGTGATCCTACATTGTACTTGTTCAATTTCATTGCATACAAGGTGTACAAATCTATCTACTGTATGTACTGTTGCCAAGGCCGGTGTGAATTGCGACTTAGGTTTAAGTGTTGTAGCCGGTGCTTCGAACTTACGAATACCTGTGTCATTTTCAACCTGTAGGTCGAATAGGGATGACAAGGCTTCTCTTTCCCTTCTATTGATGGTGAATTCTTGTGTTTGTCTATTTTTAAAGTACTTGTGTAAAACTAGTTTCCGGGCAAACAAGTGTATGTCCTTCACCCAAGTAAAACTGTCAAACTTGGGTGTTGGGGTGAACGATAACCCTTTACCAAGGAGCTCAAGTTCATCATTGCCAAAGGTTTTACTTGACAGATTACATATTTGTGGTTGATTATTGGGTCTGGCTACGCTCGATATGCATACCCCCATTTGTTCCTGTCTCGGAGTTGTGCTCCGGTCATTCCTAAAAAAGGCTGTGATTGCATAAGTGTCGGGGCCAGTGGCTGAGGTTGAGCCACTCCTTGTGGCTGTGATGTTAGTGGTGATGGAAATGTCAATGGTTGCGTGTTTCCCAATTCCATAGTTCCATGTGTGATTCCTTGTATGGGATATGTAGTGGATTGAGGATTTGACATATTCACTGTGGTTGACGTTGGTACATTGGGGTATGTTATAGGTCCTGTTGTTATAGGTACAGATTGTGAGCCAGAAGAGTACGTAGTGGATGTACATAGTTGTGGCTGAGGGCCCTGAAAATTAGTATACTGGGGCTGTAGACGATTTTGCTGTCTCGTTGTTATATTATATCTTTGTCTTGGCTGACTATAGTTGCGCTTGTTTTCAGACTTTTTCTTATTTGGTTGGTTAATTACTGGGGGTCTCTGTTCATCCGTAGCTGACAAATCGGATTCAGAATATGAGTAGTCGGACTGATATTGGCGATAGGATTGTTGTGTATTAACATATACCTCGCCACTATCAAAGTCCCTTTTGTCCCTAATATATTTCCTATGTTTGCGCTCCTTAATCTCGGACTGAAAAATCTCCAAATGTTTTTGTAATCTAGTTTCAAAGCTAGTAAACTCTGTATGTGTCTGAAAAGCCTGAATTTGTGTCAACTCCGATTCCAACTGTACTCCAAGTTTTTCAAAGACTTTTTCCTCGTGTTTATATAGGTACTCTAACATCCGAATTGAGTTTGCTGTTAACAGCTGTGACCACCCTTGCATAAACTCACTATCCTCCTGGTGTGAATTTGGTTTGAGGTTAATCCTCAACCCCCTATACACCAACTTTTGTTCAATATAGGTTTTCAAACTGGTGATCTCCCACCAAGAGCGTATGTAGCTCTTGTATGTTTTTTGTATTTCTCTAAATGCTACACTAATGTCTACCGAACTTAGAGGGAGATCGGCCGTTGAAAATACTTGTGTTGCTTCACTTTGGAAGTTACTGATACTCGGTTTTGTAAAAAGGAAACTTGCCATATCATTGGAAGTGGCCTTACAGACTCTATGTTATAACTGAACCCCCTAAGGGGTGAGAAAGGATCAAATAGAGAGGGGTAACTCTCCAGGGATTAGACTCGGTGGGAGGATCCCTGCCCGGTCCAAGAAGTACGCTTGGCACTGAATTACTAAGAGACCATAGGTCCCAAAATACTTAAATCTACTTGGCGGCTTAAAACTTAGCGTTTATTAACATTAATTAAAATAGTGAATAATTAAACTAATACCCCAAACATCACCCACATAAATAGACAGACAGTGCGTAAGTGGTCTAAAAATGTAGTGGGGTTAAGTTGGTATGGTTCTAACACAGGACGCCTATAAATATCGGTATACAGTCTTTAGAAGTGTCCCGGCCAAGGACACCATACAAATGAACTACTACGTTCTATCGACTTCCCAACACTAGCAATGGAGGGGATAACCTCAAGACACCCCTCCAAGCTTGACTGTACCGAGACAGGACACTACTTAGCACTGTGGCTACTGCCTATCTAGTGCTAACTGAGCCGCACTGTACGCAGGCTCGAATGCGATTTTAAATATACGCATAAGTCCTGTGCTAATCATGAGGTCCCCACTACATCAATAAAACATTTACTGCCTAAACAACATGTTTCGTCAGCAACACACTGACTTCTTCAAAGCAATTGGCAAAACTGTTGCAAGTCCGCTCTCCACTTGCTTATAAGGGAGATTGCGGAGATCAATAATACAATCTAAGACTAAGTCCTAACGCATGCGCAGAGTTACAACATTGTTTTGGACTAAGTCCTAGCGCATGCGTGGGAATGGCCCGTCCCTCGCTGCTATTACGTCTGAGTCCCTATGGAAATGAGCTCAAAGGGGGCGTCTTTGGTTCACACCATACCCACTTGATGCTAAGCAAGATGATAGGTTGATACTCCTTACACACCTCCCCAAACACCCTCGTTTTGGTCCGCGATCTCCCTTATAAGCAAGTGGCGAGCGGACTTGCAACAGTTTTGCCAATTGCTTTGAAGAAGTCAGTGTGTTGCTGACGAAACATGTTGTTTAGGCAGTAAATGTTTTTTTGATGTAGTGGGGACCTTATGATTAGCACGGGACATATGCGTATACAAAATCGCATTCGAGCCTGCGTACAGTGCGGCTCAGTTAGCACTAGATAGGCAGCAGCCACAGTGCTAAGCAGTGTCCTGTCTCGGTACAGTCAAGTTTGGAGGGGTGTCTTGAAGTTATCCCCTCCATTGCTAGTGTTGGGAAGTCGATAGAACATAATAGTTCATTAGTACAGTGTCCTTGGCCGGGACACTTCTAAAGACTGTATACCGATACCTATAGGCGTCCTGTGTTAGAACCATACCAATTTAACCCCACTACATTTTTAGACCACTTACGCACTGTCTGTCTATTTATGTGGGTGTTATTTGGGGTATTAGTTTAATTGTTCACTATTTTAATTAATGGTAATAAACGCTAAGTTTTAAGCCGCCAAGTAGATTTAAGTATTTTGGGACCTATGGTCTCTTAGTAATTCACTGAATTTCATTTCTAGCACATAGCCAAAAAATCGCCCCATTGACTTACATTGGAGTGCAGAAAAGGTCATTTTTTCTCGGTCCCTTTAAGAGGTAGGAGTTAAACAAGCTTAGGTCTGCGGTGCCCAGGGGGGACCCCATCCAGCCCGCACTGAGTTTCATTCCTACCACCTTAGGAAAAAAAGTCATTATTTTGAGGCTTAGAAGTCATTTCTGCAATTCCCATAGAAAATCAACGGCGTCTCTATTCAATTGTGTGGAGCGCATATCAGGTGGGTTTTCTCTGCCGGCTTAAGAGATACACGTGAAACTAAAGCCGATCCTGGGTGCCTAGGGTGCCTGTCATCCAATCCGCACTGAATTTCATTTCTAGCACATAGCCAAAAAATCGCCCCATTGACTTACATTGGAGTGCAGAAAAGGTCATTTTTTCTCGGTCCCTTTAAGAGGTAGGAGTTAAACAAGCTTAGGTCTGCGGTGCCCAGGGGGGACCCCATCCAGCCCGCACTGAGTTTCATTCCTACCACCTTAGGAAAAAAAGTCATTATTTTGAGGCTTAGAAGTCATTTCTGCAATTCCCATAGAAAATCAACGGCGTCTCTAATTCAATTGTGTGGAGCGCATATCAGGTGGGTTTTCTCTGCCGGCTTAAGAGATACACGTGGGGGCGTGGTTTGCCGCTGAGGAGGATGGCAGCTTAGAAGCCGAGCTCCGTCTCACAAGCGACTTAATCAGCGACTGACGGCAGAACCGGCTCGATAACCCGGCTAAAAAACATATAGCCAGACAGGGGAACACCCGGGCTACCAGACGGGATGCAGCGCAACAAGAAAGGTGACCCGAGAGTGCAGCGGCTCACCGCTTTTTATCCGCGCACCTCAGCAATCCAAGATGGCGCCGGCACGAGTCAGCACAGAGGAGCTGGAGAGGAGAGCAACGTGATTAGAGACTCGGATAACGCAGGTAGCGTACCCCAATCAGCTAACCGCTTCTCCCCGCTGCGGTCCCCATCCCCTGAGCCTGAGAACCCTAACTTAGGGGGTTCAGACCCGATTATTGAGGAAATGGGATTAGACGGACAAAGTGGAAACAGCAGCAGCGCTGCGGGGGACCTCCCCCCTCCCTCTCCCTCCATACGCAGCGCAGACAGGCCAGACTGCTGGGCTGTACCTATAGGAGCTGACTCTCCTGTGCCACTAATAGACTCTGAATTGCTTAACACCTTTCCAGACAATGATATTCCTGCCACAAATGCATCCCTAAAACTGATGATGATTACTCTCCAAACTTCCTTTCACCGCAGCTTTCAAGCCTTTTTACAACCCACTTCTTCCGCACTTAGAGAAGTGGAAGGGAGAGTTGAACACATTGAGCGGAAAGTACAGGACATTGTACAGTCGCATAACTCCATAGCAGATTCCCATACAGCACTTGAGGAGGAGGTGACCCTCCTCAGAAGCAAAATTGTGGATCTCGAAGACCGTTCAAGACGCAATAATATAAAGCTGAGAAACATACCAGAATCTGTCCACCCCAGTGAACTTTCTCAATTTATACAGCGCTTTGTCAAGGACGTGTTGCCGGATTGTCCGAATAGAGAACTCACAATTGACAGAGCACATAGAGTCCCACGTCCACGCCATTTACCTGCTGATTCACCACGCGATACACTGGTGCGTATGCATTTTTTCCACGTAAAGGAAGCATTTATGCAAGCTGTCCGAGTCAGAGACAGAGTCCCAGAGAGATATAGAGACATAGCTATATTCTCAGACCTATCAGCCGCGACACTCCAATGGCGTCGGACCTTGGGACCCGTTACCGCAACTTTGAGAGAAGCTGAGCTGCCATATAAGTGGGGATACCCAAATAAACTGCTGGTCACGAGGAATGGATTCACTACAGTAATCCGCAACTTGGAAGAAGGGAAAGAACTTCTGTCTACCTGGGACATTCCCATAACCCAGCCACTGGCCCCTGACAATCCAGCTCCTAGAAGACTTCAGCCGGACTGGCAACAAGCTTCGACGCGACCCAAGAGCCGTAGAAAGGACACCTAGAGGAGACGTGCCGGTTTCTATGGTCCATGTTCTTCTGATTTTCATTCCTTAGCTCAAACGAACTTTTGAGCCCTCTCCACCCAGTCAGGGCCAACCTATGTTGGCATCCGATGTGTGTTTGTTTTTTGTGCCCTTCAAGGGCATTTACATCTGTTTTGTGTTATTACTCCTTTTTGTTTTGCAGGAAATAATATTTCAGGTAGTCCCTCCAACCATGCCTTCCGAGTCCTCCAGCACCTCACGCGGTCCTCCCAAGACAATAGTCGTTATGGTACAGTATAACCTCACTGCAGCACCTATGACACCTTACAATGGGTTTTAAATTGATTGCTTACAATGTGAGGGGCCTAAATACACCCGCTCGCAGATCCTTTCTTTGGTCTGAAGCGAAAAAACTTCGTGGAGATGTTTTGTGCATTTCTGAAACTCACATTGTGGCAAAAGATGTCCATAGGGTAAAAAACCCCTCTTACCCGATAATAGTCCATTCGCACTACCAATCTAAGGCGAGGGGAGTTATGATTGCCTTCAAAAACACCTTAGCGGTATCAATAAAAAAGGAAATTATTGACCCCAATGGCCGCTATGTAATTCTACTTTGCACCATTAACAATATATCCTACACACTTGTGGCTCTATACGCCCCCAATCAGGGACAACTGGGCTTTCTAAGAAAATTATTCAGGCTTATAACTAAACATAAACAAGGCCAATTGCTGATATGTGGAGATTTCAACATAGCTCCCGACAAGCTGAGAGATATATCACATGATGCACTCCGCTCCCGGCCATCACTAGACACACTGTTATGGCAGGAACAACTTATTGATGTGTGGAGAGCACAACACAGCACCGAACTAGATTTTAGTTATTTCTCCTCGGTACATAACTGCTATTCTAGGATTGACCTGATCTTGTCAGACACCGCTACTCTAATGAACTTAGATAAGTCCACTATAGAAACAAGAACTTGGTCGGACCATTGCCCTGTGACCCTCCTTATTAATGAGAGATCTAGCAGCTCCCCCACATATTTGTGGAGATGCAATACATTTCTCATATCACACCCCAAATACAAAGCGGAAGTGGAAAACTCGCTTACTGATTACTTTCTCCATAATAATCTGGAACAAGTATCAGCCTCCACATTATGGAACGCTCACAAGGCAGTGGTCCGAGGCACACTTATTAAATTAGGATGCAAGGTCAAACGCGAGAGAGGGAAAGCTGTCCAGGACCTATTAAAAGAAATTGGGAAACTAGAAGAGACACACAAGCGGTTCAGGACTCAATCCCTAACAGACAAGATAAGACAGCTGCGGAATCAGCTTAGAGACACATTACAGTCTGAGTTTGAACGTACACTCAGGAAAACCAAGAGCGTCTTCTACGCTCATAGCGACAAAGCCGGCCGCCTGCTAGCAAATAAGCTAAAGGCAAAACACACCAAAACGCGCATCCCCCACCTTATAGATCCAATCACGTCAGGCAAACATATAGACCCACGGAGCATCGCTAACTGTTTTCGAGACTTCTACAAGTCACTATACAACCTAAACTCAGACCCATCTACTCCCCAACCATCGCAGGCACTGATAGATGAATTCCTTGCTAAAATCTCCCTCCCCACCCTAAACCCTGACCAGCTAGATACTCTAAATGCCCCCATAACGAGCCAGGAACTAACCCAGATTATTAAAAATCTTCCAATAAATAAGTCACCGGGCCCAGACGGGTTAACGAACCAATATTACAAGACCTTCATCCCCACCCTGCTTCCCCACATGCAACATTTCTTTGAAGAGGCTAGATCCACTGGATCTATGCCTCCAGAGAACCAGGAAGCTATAGTTGTCACCATTCCCAAGCCAGGTAAACCCACCGACAGCCCCAAAAACTTTAGGCCAATATCCTTACTAAACTCTGACATTAAAATATACGCCAAGATGTTGGCAAATAGGCTGGCTGATATATTACCAACTGTGATTCATAAAGACCAGACAGGCTTCATTCGCCTTCGTCAAGCGTACGATAATACGCGCCGGGTGGTGGACATTGTTCATCACCTCCATTTGAAAAAGACCCCCGCTGTACTGGTCTCTCTGGACGCCGAGAAGGCGTTTGATCGAATTTCATGGATCTACGCCTTCTCGGTGCTCCAGAGAATGGGGATATCAGGAGACATTCTGAATTGTATAAAAGCTCTTTACTCCAAACCCTCGGCTCGCATATTTGCCAATGGTTCCCTTTCAGACCCTCTGCCCATCACAAATGGGACTAGACAGGGCTGTCCCCTCTCCCCCTTAATTTTCATTATATCCCTAGAACCCCTAGCACAGATGTTCCGCCTAGATTCCCAAATCTCCGGCATACAGATAGGCCCAACTGCACACACTCTCTCTCTGTACGCAGATGACATTATTCTGACATTGAGTTCCCCGCAAAAATCCCTCCCCAGAGCCATTCAGATTTTGGAAGAGTTTAGTAAGGTCTCATATTATAAACTGAACACTTCCAAATCCGAGGCTCTCCCCTTCCACATCCAAGACCGTACACTAGACACTCTGAAAACCCAAATTCCCTTAGATTGGAAGCAGGACTCTATCAAGTATCTGGGTACCAACATTACTCTGAACCCCAGGTTACTATATAAACATAATTACATTCCACTCCTAACAGACCTCAAACAACAAGCAGAGGAAATGTCCAAGTCGGAAATTAGCTGGACAGGACGAGTAGCTGCATTTAAAATGTTATTATTACCGAAGTTGCTGTACCTTTTCCGTACTCTTCCCATTTGTATCCCTCTCGCCTACTTTAAAGCAGTGAGGAAAATGATTTCGCACTTGGTGTGGAAGGGGAAACCCCCCCGAATAAGGTACACAACCCTGATTAGGCCCACTGAAGCTGGAGGCATAGGCATCCCAGACCCACATGCTTACTATGCAGCTACCATATTTCAACAATTGAAGGAGTGGTGGGCAGAAGAGACTGATAAAAATTGGATTCTTATAGAACAGACATTTGCGGGAGGCGATCTTAGGGCTCTACCTTATGCATACTCCTGGCTGCCTAAATTTAAAATGCCTTTGTCACCTCCTATGCTCGCCACTCTCAAGTGTTGGCGCAGCCTACACAACTCGAGGGGCACCTCCTTGACCTTCCTATCTTGTAACCCTCCCTTGTCCATACTCCTTTACTCCCTCCCGCCCTCATGCCACACCCAGATTCTGAGGTGGCAGTCCTCAGGGATTAAAACGATACTCCTACTGACCGACGCAAATAATCTCCTAGACTTCCAATCCCTCAGACTCCAATACGACTTACCCAATAAAGATTTCTTTGTATACCTACAAATTCGACATTTCCTTACGGGGATCTTACAACACAAAATCAAATGGTGCACGTATCTGATCACAACACTCCTCCTTAAACAGAAAGGATTGAAAAAACTGTACGCAATGTGTGGAGATATTGATACTTTTTCCAAAACCCCCAGTATGATAGAATGGGAAGAGACCCTCCAATCTGCTTACACACAAACTGACTGGCAAATTGCATATAGATGGGCTCTGAAGTCTGTTATTAACACCTCACAGAGAGAAAATATATTGAAAGTGAGGCTGCTGTGGTATTATACCCCAACAAAATTGCAAGCCATATATCCATCTACGTCCAACCAATGCTGGCGTTTGTGTGGAGGTAAGGGAGACCTCTTACATATACTGTGGGGATGTCCCTTGCTCAAATTATTTTGGAGCCAGATCTCTGATATTATCTCAAACATACTAGGTACCACTTACGTGTTATCTCCTGAAATGGCACTCTTACTTATAGGAGTCGATAAGATCCCCTATAGAGCCAGATGGGTCATTTGCAAACTTTTAACATTAGCCAGAATGGCCATTACGAGACAATGGAAGGCCGGAAATCCTCCAATAACAGCAGAAGTTGTACAAGAAATGCGCAGAGTCTACTCTCTGGAACGCCTTATTGCTTTCGGACGTGATAGTGGCCCTTCCTTTGACTCCCACTGGCTACCATGGTCTGAGAGTATATACCATTCTGAACCACCCGCGTACTGACTCCTACTAGGGTACACATCTCTTAGGTGCTAAGGGAGATGACCACCCCATATCTAGAGGTGCTGGAGGACCGGACGAGACACAGAAGGAATATAATTTGGTGAAACATGGTTGGACTTATGAAGGCTTTACTACACATGGACCGCCTAATAGGCGATTGCCTGCTATTTGTAGTTCTTATTAGCAGTTTTTGTTATGTTGTCAGGTCGAGATCTAATTTCTTATGTAAGATGTATCTTGATTGCCCTCATTAGTATTGCACTTCAATTGTAGCACTATCTATAGATTCAACCCGATTGACCCACGCATCACTCATGCTCCACATAAGAACATATGACAAAGGTTTACAGTGCTTTACGCCGCATTCCTACCTGACCTTTGTTTTTTTTTTGTTTTTTTTTGTTTTTTTTGTTTTTGTTTTTGTCTAAGTTTTTGTTGTTGTTTCTGTTTCCCCCACCAAGGGGTATGTTATCGCTTGTGTTGTTAAATACAAAAAATCTCTAATAAAATATATATTGAAACGTTAAGAGATACACGTGAAACTAAAGCCGATCCTGGGTGCCTAGGGTGCCTGTCATCCAATCCGCACTGAATTTCATTTCTAGCACATAGCCAAAAAATCGCCCCATTGACTTACATTGGAGTGCAGAAAAGGTCATTTTTTCTCGGTCCCTTTAAGAGGTAGGAGTTAAACAAGCTTAGGTCTGCGGTGCCCAGGGGGGACCCCATCCAGCCCACACTGAGTTTCATTCCTACCACCTTATGAAAAAAAGTCATTATTTTGAGGCTTAGAAGTCATTTCTGCAATTCCCATAGAAAATCAATGGCGTCTCTATTCAATTGTGTGGAGCGCATATCAGGTGGATTTTCTCTGCCGGCTTAAGAGATACACGTGAAACTAAAGCCGATCCTGGGTGCCTAGGGTGCCTGTCATCCAATCAGCACTGAATTTCATTTCTAGCACATAGCCAAAAAATCGCCCCATTGACTTACATTGGAGTGCAGAAAAGGTCATTTTTTCTCGGTCCCTTTAAGAGGTAGGAGTTAAACAAGCTTAGGTCTGCGGTGCCCAGGGGGGGGGGA
>NW_027209003.1:0-37456 GCF_027789765.1 Dendropsophus ebraccatus
GAACGAAATCTCATTACTTTAGGTTTATGCGTACCTAAAAAGCACCTGCCGAAACCCGGGATCGACCAGGGACTTTAGATCTTCAGTCAACGCTCTCCACTGAGCTATTTCGGCCTCCTGAGTGCCCGGTGGCCAATGGCCTTTCCACGGGAGGGTTACAAAACTGTAGTACAGCACTTCTCCCCAAAGTACTATCTGTAGCTACCAAGAGCTGGGAGCCAAGCCATGGAGCTGGGCAGTCACACGTGTCTTCCTGACCCTGCTTGGGTATTAAACCCAAGATTGTAATATACACCCATACGGTCATGGTTTTTTCCTTTGGAGAAGTTCTCCTCGCTAAGGTTAAGGGAGTAGAATAGTTCTGTTTGGAAAAGTACACTATCTTGCCGCAGGTTGTCAGGATGGCCGAGCGTCTAAGGCGCTGCGTTCAGGTCGCAGTCTCCTCTGGAGGCGTGGGTTCGAATCCCCACTTCTGACAGTGTTCTGAAGCGCGGGCTTGGTCTTTCTCTTTACTTAACTATCTCCTTTCTAGGAGGTTGCCGAGTAAAGAGCGTAGAAAAACAGAATTTGATAGCGCAGGTTCTTTCAGGGAATCTCCAGAGCAAGGGTGTTCTTTTCTGAGCCTCACCAAACCCTTTTTCAAAGAGCTTCTAAAATCCCACCACCTCCAAGAAACCTACATCGTTCTGATGGACTGTAAGCTGAATTTTTAAATTCCTCTTCGCTGCCATGCAACGCCTGGCCTTTGCCGTAAATTGCCTAAGCTCTCAAACTCCAAACATCTGAGCTGTATCCTCAATGTTCTCATTACAATCTCATTACTTTAGTTGATGCGTACCTAAAAAAGCACCTGCCGAAACCCGGGATCGAACCAGGGACCTTTAGATCTTCAGTCTAACGCTCTCCCAACTGAGCTATTTCGGCCTCCTGAGTGCCCGGTGGCAATGGCCTCCACGGGAGGGGTACAAACTGTAGTACAGCACTTCTCCCAAAGTACTATCTGGAGCTACCAAGAGCTGAGGAGCCACAAGCATGGAGCTGGGCAGTCACACGTGTCTTCCTGACCCTTGCTTGGGTAGTACACAAGATTGTAATATACACCCAATGACGGTCATGGTTTTTCCTTTGGAGAAGTTCTCCCGCTAAGGCTTAAGGAGTAGAATAGTTCTGTTTGGAAAAGTACACTATCTTGCCGACAGGTTGTCAGGATGGCCGAGCGGTCTAAGGCGCTGCGTTCAGGTCGCAGTCTCCTCTGGAGGCGTGGGTTCGAATCCCACTTCTGACAGTGTTCTGAAGCGCGGGCTTTGTCTTTCTCTTTACTTAACTATCTCCTTTCTAGGAGGTGCCGAGTAGAAGAGCGTAGAAAAACAGAATTTGATAGCGCAGGTTCTTTCAGGGAATCTCCAGAGCAAGGGTGTTCTTTTCTGAGCCTCACCAAACCCTTTTTCAAAGAGCTTCTAAAATCCCACCACCTCCAAGAAACCCTACATCGTTCTGATGGACTGTAAGCTGAATTTTTAAATTCCTCTTCGCTGCCATGCAACGCCTGGCCTTTGCCGTAAATTGCCTAAGCTCTCAAAACTCCAAACATCTGAGCTGTATCCTCAATGTTCCTGGCGCTTTTACGCACTGGTGAAGCCTCATGGGGGCAGGGGTTTTATCTTTCACTGCAGCCAGACGTGACTGCTCCTGTCTGCTGCCGTCTGATGGATGATGCCAGCGTGCCTGCGTGCATTACACATTTCTTCAATTTCAAGGACCGGTGAAGGCAGACTGAAGAATGGTGCCCATGAGCAATATTGTTTAGGCCAGCTGGGCAATGCTAGTTAGCTGCTTTCTTCCACCATACCAGTTTGCTCCTGGAACTGCAGCTCAGCTCCACCAGGCCAGTGCTGCCGAGTGGTAAAACGGCACACAAGCCGAGGACAGGCCATTTTGGAGGAAGACGGGAACGAATCTCATTACTTTAGTTGATGCGTACCTAAAAAAGCACCTGCCGAAACCCGGGATCGAACCAGGGACCTTTAATCTTCAGTCTAACGCTCTCCCAACTGAGCTATTTCGGCCTCCTGAGTGCCCGGTGGCCAATGGCCTTCCACGGGAGGGGTACAAACTGTAGTACAGCACTTCTCCCAAAGTACTATCTGGAGCTACCAAGAGCTGAGGAGCCACAAGCATGGAGCTGGGCAGTCACACGTGTCTTCCTGACCCTTGCTTGGGTAGTACACAAGATTGTAATATACACCCAATGACGGTCATGGTTTTTCCTTTGGAGAAGTTCTCCCGCTAAGGCTTAAGGAGTAGAATAGTTCTGTTTTGGAAAAGTACACTATCTTGCCGACAGGTTGTCAGGATGGCCGAGCGGTCTAAGGCGCTGCGTTCAGGTCGCAGTCTCCTCTGGAGGCGTGGGTTCGAATCCCACTTCTGACAGTGTTCTGAAGCGCGGGCTTTGTCTTTCTCTTTACTTAACTATCTCCTTTCTAGGAGGTTGCCGAGTAGAAGAGCGTAGAAAAACAGAATTTGATAGCGCAGGTTCTTTTCAGGGAATCTCCAGAGCAAGGGTGTTCTTTTCTGAGCCTCACCAAACCCTTTTTCAAAGAGCTTCTAAAATCCCACCACCTCCAAGAAACCCTACATCGTTCTGATGGACTGTAAGCTGAATTTTTAAATTCCTCTTCGCTGCCATGCAACGCCTGGCTTTGCCGTAAATTGCCTAAGCTCTCAAAACTCCAAACATCTGAGCTGTATCCTCAATGTTCTCATTACAATCTCATTACTTTAGTTGATGCGTACCTAAAAAAGCACCTGCGAAACCCTGGATCGAACCAGGGACCTTTAGATCTTCAGTCTAACGCTCTCCCAACTGAGCTATTTCGGCCTCCTGAGTGCCCGGTGGCCAATGGCCTTCCACGGAGGGGTACAAACTGTAGTACAGCACTTCTCCCAAAGTACTATCTGGAGCTACCAAGAGCTGAGGAGCCACAAGCATGGAGCTGGGCAGTCACACGTGTCTTCCTGACCCTTGCTTGGGTAGTACACAAGATTGTAATATACACCCAATGACGTCATGGTTTTTCCTTTGGAGAAGTTTCTCCCTAAGGCTTAAGGAGTAGAATAGTTCTGTTTGGAAAAGTACACTATCTTGCCGACAGGTTGTCAGGATGGCCGGCGGTCTAAGGCGCTGCGTTCAGGTCGCAGTCTCCTCTGGAGGCGTGGGTTCGAATCCCACTTCTGACAGTGTTCTGAAGCGCGGGCTTTGTCTTTCTCTTTACTTAACTATCTCCTTTCTAGGAGGTTGCCGAGTAGAAGAGCGTAGAAAAACAGAATTTGATAGCGCAGGTTCTTTCAGGGAATCTCCAGAGCAAGGGTGTTTCTTTTCTGAGCCTCACCAAACCCTTTTTCAAAGAGCTTCTAAAATCCCACCACCTCCAAGAAACCCTACATCGTTCTGATGGACTGTAGCTGAATTTTTAAATTCCTCTTCGCTGCCATGCACGCCTGGCCTTTGCCGTAAATTGCCTAAGCTCTCAACTCCAACATCTGAGCTGTATCCTCAATGTTCTCATTACAATCTCATTACTTTAGTTGATGCGTACCTAAAAAGCACCTGCCGAAACCCGGGACGAACCAGGGACCTTTAGATCTTCAGTCTAACGCTCTCCCAACTGAGCTATTTCGCCTCCTGAGTGCCCGGTGGCCAATGGCCTTCACGGAGGGGTACAAACTGTAGTACAGCACTTCTCCCAAAGTACTATCTGGAGCTACCAAGAGCTGAGGAGCCACAAGCATGGGAGCTGCAGTCACACGTGTCTTCCTGACCCTTGCTTGGGTAGTACACAAGATTGTAATATACACCCAATGACGGTCATGGTTTTTCCTTTGGAGAAGTTCTCCCGCTAAGGCTTAGGAGTAGAATAGTTCTGTTTGGAAAAGTACACTATCTTGCCGACAGTTTGTCAGGATGGCCGAGCGGTCTAAGGCGCTGCGTTCAGGTCGCAGTCTCCTCTGGAGGCGTGGGTTCGAATCCCACTTCTGACAGTGTTCTGAAGCGCGGGCTTTGTCTTTCTCTTTACTTAACTATCTCCTTTCTAGGAGGTTGCCGAGTAGAAGAGCGTAGAAAAACAGAATTTGATAGCGCAGGTTCTTTCAGGGAATCTCCAGAGCAAGGGTGTTCTTTTCTGAGCCTCACCAAACCCTTTTTCAAAGAGCTTCTAAAATCCCACCACCTCCAAGAAACCCTACATCGTTCTGATGGACTGTAAGCTGAATTTTTAAATTCCTCTTCGCTGCCATGCAACGCCTGGCCTTTGCCGTAAATTGCCTAAGCTCTCAAACTCCAAACATCTGAGCTGTATCCTCAATGTTCTCATTACAATCTCATTACTTTAGTTGATGCGTACCTAAAAAAGCACCTGCCGAAAACCCGGGATCGAACCGGACCTTTAGATCTTCCAGTCTAACGCTCTCCCAACTGAGCTATTTCGGCCTCCTGAGTGCCGGTGGCCAATGGCCTTCCACGGGAGGGGTACAAACTGTAGTACAGCACTTCTCCAAAGTACTATCTGGAGCTACCAAGAGCTGAGGAGCCACAAGCATGGAGCTGGGCAGTCACACGTGTCTTCCTGACCCTTGCTTGGGTAGTACACAAGATTGTAATATACACCCAATGACGGTCATAGGTTTTTCCTTTGGAGAAGTTCTCCCGCTAAGGCTTAAGGAGTAGAATAGTTCTGTTTGGAAAAGTACAACTATCTTGCCGACAGGTTGTCAGGATGGCCGAGCGGTCTAAGGCGCTGCGTTCAGGTCGCAGTCTCCTCTGGAGGCGTGGGTTCGAATCCCACTTCTGACAGTGTTCTGAAGCGCGGGCTTTGTCTTTCTCTTTACTTAACTATCTCCTTTCTAGGAGGTTGCCGAGTAGAAGAGCGTAGAGAAAACAGAATTTGATAGCGCAGGTTCTTTCAGGGAATCTCCAGAGCAAGGGGCGTTCTTTTCCTGAGCCTCACCAAACCCTTTTTCAAAGAGCTTCTAAAATCCCACCACCTCCAAGAAACCCTACATCGTTCTGATGGACTGTAAGCTGAATTTTTAAATTCCTCTTCGCTGCCATGCAACGCCTGGCCTTTGCCGTAAATTGCCTAAGCTCTCAAAACTCCAAACATCTGAGCTGTATCCTCAATGTTCTCATTACAATCTCATTACTTTAGTTGATGCGTACCTAAAAAAGCACCTGCCGAAACACGGGATCGAACCAGGGACCTTTAGATCTTCAGTCTAACGCTCTCCCAACTGAGCTATTTCGGCCTCCTGAGTGCCCGGTGGCCAATGGCCTTCCACGGGAGGGGTACAAACTGTAGTACAGCACTTCTCCCAAAGTACTATCTGGAGCTACCAAGAGCTGAGGAGCCACAGCATGGAGCTGGGCAGTCACACGTGTCTTCCTGACCCTTGCTTGGGTAGTACACAAGATTGTAATATACACCCAATGACGGTCATGGTTTTTCCTTTGGAGAAGTTCTCCCGCTAAGGCTTAAGGAGTAGAAATAGTTTCTGTTTGGAAAAGTACACTATCTTGCCGACAGGTTGTCAGGATGGCCGAGCGGTCTAAGGCGCTGCGTTCAGGTCGCAGTCTCCTCTGGAGGCGTGGGTTCGAATCCCACTTCTGACAGTGTTCTGAAGCGCGGGCTTGTCTTTCTCTTTACTTAACTATCTCCTTTCTAGGAGGTTGCCGAGTAGAAGAGCGTAGAAAAACAGAATTTGATAGCGCCAGGTTCTTTCAGGAATCTCCAGAGCAAGGGTGTTCTTTCTGAGCCTCACCAAACCCTTTTTCAAAGAGCTTCTAAAATCCCACCACCTCCAAGAAACCCTACAATCGTTCTGATGGACTGTAAGCTGAATTTTTAATTCCTCTTCGCTGCCAATGCAACGGCCTGGCCTTGCCGTAAATTGCCTAAGCTCTCAAACTCCAAACATCTGAGCTGTATCCTCAATGTTCCTGGCGCTTTTACGCACTGGTGAAGCCTCATGGGGGCAGGGGTTTATCTTTCACTGCAGCCAGACGTGACTGCTCCTGTCTGCTGCCGTCTGATGGATGATGCAGCGTGCCTGCGTGCATTACACATTTCTTCCATTTCAAGGACCGGTGAAGGCAGACTGAAGAATGGTGCCCATGAGCAATATTGTTTAGGCCAGCTGGGCAATGCTAGTTAGCTGCTTTCTTCCACCATACCAGTTTGCTCCTGGAACTGCAGCTCAGCTCCAACCAGGCCAGTGCTGCCGAGTGGTAAAACGGCACACAGCCGAGGACAGGCCATTTTGGAGGAAAGACGGGAACGAATCTCATTACTTTAGTTGATGCGTACCTAAAAAAGCACCTGCCGAAACCCGGGATCGAACCAGGGACCTTTAGATCTTCAGTCTACGCTCTCCCAACTGAGCTATTTCGGCCTCCTGAGTGCCCGGTGGCCAATGGCCTTCCACGGGAGGGGTACAAACTGTAGTACAGCACTTCTCCCAAAGTACTATCTGGAGCTACCAAGAGCTGAGGAGCCACAAGCATGGAGCTGGGCAGTCACACGTGTCTTCCTGACCTTGCTTGGGTAGTACACAAGATTGTAATATACACCCAATGACGGTCATGGTTTTTCCTTTGAGAAGTTCTCCCGCTAAGGCTTAAGGAGTAGAATAGTTCTGTTTGGAAAAGTACACTATCTTGCCGACAGGTTGTCAGGATGGCCGAGCGTCTAAGGCGCTGCGTTCAGGTCGCAAGTCTCCTCTGGAGGCGTGGGTTCGAATCCCACTTCTGACAGTGTTCTGAAGCGCGGGCTTTGTCTTTCTCTTTTACTTAACTATCTCCTTTCTAGGAGGTTGCCGAGTAGAAGAGCGTAGAAAACAGAATTTGATAGCGCAGGTTCTTTCAGGGAATCTCCAGAGCAAGGGTGTTCTTTTCTGAGCCTCACCAAACCCTTTTTCAAAGAGCTTCTAAAATCCACACCACCTCCAAGAAACCCTACATCGTTCTGATGGACTGTAAGCTGAATTTTTAAATTCCTCTTCGCTGCCATGCAACGCCTGGCCTTTGCCGTAAATTGCCTAAGCTCTCAAAACTCCAAACATCTGAGCTGTATCCTCAATGTTCCTGGCGCTTTTACGCACTGGTGAAGCCTCATGGGGCAGGGGTTTATCTTTCACTGCAGCCAGACGTGACTGCTCCTGTCTGCTGCCGTCTGATGGATGATGCCAGCGTGCCTGCGTGCATTACACATTTCTTCAATTTCAAGGACCGGTGAAGGCAGACTGAAGAATGGTGCCCATGAGCAATATTGTTTAGGCCAGCTGGGCAATGCTAGTTAGCTGCTTTCTTCCACCATACCAGTTTGCTCCTGGAACTGCAGCTCAGCTCCAACCAGGCCAGTGCTGCCGAGTGGTAAAACGGCACACAAGCCGAGGACAGGCCATTTTGGAGGAAAGACGGGAACGAATCTCATTACTTTAGTTGATGCGTACCTAAAAAAGCACCTGCCGAAACCCGGGATCGAACCAGGGACCTTTAGATCTTCAGTCTAACGCTCTCCCAACTGAGCTATTTCGGCCTCCTGAGTGCCCGGTGGCCAATGGCCTTCCACGGGAGGGGTACAAACTGTAGTACAGCACTTCTCCCAAAGTACTATCTGGAGCTACCAAGAGCTGAGGAGCCACAAGCATGGAGCTGGGCAGTCACACGTGTCTTCCTGACCCTTGCTTGGGTAGTACACAAGATTGTAATATACACCCAATGACGGTCATGGTTTTTCCTTTGGAGAAGTTCTCCCGCTAAGGCTTAAGGAGTAGAATAGTTCTGTTTGGAAAAGTACACTATCTTGCCGACAGGTTGTCAGGATGGCCGAGCGGTCTAAGGCGCTGCGTTCAGGTCGCAGTCTCCTCTGGAGGCGTGGGTTCGAATCCCACTTCTGACAGTGTTCTGAAGCGCGGGCTTTGTCTTTCTCTTTACTTAACTATCTCCTTTCTAGGAGGTTGCCGAGTAGAAGAGCGTAGAAAAACAGAATTTGATAGCGCAGGTTCTTTCAGGGAATCTCCAGAGCAAGGGTGTTCTTTTCTGAGCCTCACCAAACCCTTTTTCAAAGAGCTTCTAAAATCCCACCACCTCCAAGAAACCCTACATCGTTCTGATGGACTGTAAGCTGAATTTTTAAATTCCTCTTCGCTGCCATGCAACGCCTGGCCTTTGCCGTAAATTGCCTAAGCTCTCAAACTCCAAACATCTGAGCTGTATCCTCAATGTTCTCATTACAATCTCATTACTTTAGTTGATGCGTACCTAAAAAAGCACCTGCCGAAAACCCGGGATCGAACCAGGACCTTTAGATCTTCAGTCTAACGCTCTCCCAACTGAGCTATTTCGGCCTCCTGAGTGCCCGGTGGCCAATGGCCTTCCACGGGAGGGGTACAAACTGTAGTACAGCACTTCTCCCAAAGTACTATCTGGAGCTACCAAGAGCTGAGGAGCCACAAGCATGGAGCTGGGCAGTCACACGTGTCTTCCTGACCCTTGCTTGGGTAGTACACAAGATTGTAATATACACCCAATGACGGTCATGGTTTTTCCTTTGGAGAAGTTCTCCCGCTAAGGCTTAAGGAGTAGAATAGTTCTGTTTGGAAAAGTACACTATCTTGCCGACAGGTTGTCAGGATGGCCGAGCGGTCTAAGGCGCTGCGTTCAGGTCGCAGTCTCCTCTGGAGGCGTGGGTTCGAATCCCACTTCTGACAGTGTTCTGAAGCGCGGGCTTTGTCTTTCTCTTTACTTAACTATCTCCTTTCTAGGAGGTTGCCGAGTAGAAGAGCGTAGAAAAACAGAATTTGATAGCGCAGGTTCTTTCAGGGAATCTCCAGAGCAAGGGTGTTCTTTTCTGAGCCTCACCAAACCCTTTTTCAAAGAGCTTCTAAAATCCCACCACCTCCAAGAAACCCTACATCGTTCTGATGGACTGTAAGCTGAATTTTTAAATTCCTCTTCGCTGCCATGCAACGCCTGGCCTTTGCCGTAAATTGCCTAAGCTCTCAAAACTCCAAACATCTGAGCTGTATCCTCAATGTTCTCATTACAATCTCATTACTTTAGTTGATGCGTACCTAAAAAAGCACCTGCCGAAACCCGGGATCGAACCAGGGACCTTTAGATCTTCAGTCTAACGCTCTCCCAACTGAGCTATTTCGGCCTCCTGAGTGCCCGGTGGCCAATGGCCTTCCACGGGAGGGGTACAAACTGTAGTACAGCACTTCTCCCAAAGTACTATCTGGAGCTACCCAAGAGCTGAGGAGCCACAAGCATGGAGCTGGGCAGTCACACGTGTCTTCCTGACCCTTGCTTGGGTAGTACACAAGATTGTAATATACACCCAATGACGGTCATGGTTTTTCCTTTGGAGAAGTTTCTCCCGCTAAGGCTTAAGGAGTAGAATAGTTCTGTTTGGAAAAGTACACTATCTTGCCGACAGGTTGTCAGGATGGCCGAGCGGTCTAAGGCGCTGCGTTCAGGTCGCAGTCTCCTCTGGAGGCGTGGGTTCGAATCCACTTCTGACAGTGTTCTGAAGCGCGGGCTTTGTCTTTCTCTTTACTTAACTATCTCCTTTCTAGGAGGTTGCCGAGTAGAAGAGCGTAGAAAAACAGAATTTGATAGCGCAGGGTTCTTTCAGGGAATCTCCAGAGCAAGGTGTTCTTTTCTGAGCCTCACCAAACCCTTTTTTCAAAGAGCTTCTAAAATCCCACCACCTCCAAGAAACCCTACATCGTTCTGATGGACTGTAAGCTGAATTTTTAAAATTCCTCTTCGCTGCCATGCAACGCCTGGCCTTTGCCCGTAAATTGCCTAAGCTCTCAAAACTCCAAACATCTGAGCTGTATCCTCAATGTTCCTGGCGCTTTTACGCACTGGTGAAGCCTCATGGGGGCAGGGGTTTATCTTTCACTGCAGCCAGACGTGACTGCTCCTGTCTGCTGCCGTCTGATGGATGATGCCAGCGTGCCTGCGTGCATTACACATTTCTTCAATTTCAAGGACCGGTGAAGGCAGACTGAAGAATGGTGCCCATGAGCATATTCGTTTAGGCCAGCTGGGCAATGCTAGTTAGCTGCTTTCTTCCACCATACCAGTTTGCTCCTGGAACTGCAGCTCAGCTTCCAACCAGGCCAGTGCTGCCGAGTGGTAAAACGGCACACAAGCCGAGACAGGCCATATTGGAGGAAAGACGGGAACGAATCTCATTACTTTAGTTGATGCGTACCTAAAAAAGCACCTGCCGAAACCCGGGATCGAACCAGGGACCTTTAGATCTTCAGTCTAACGCTCTCCCAACTGAGCTATTTTCGGCCTCCCTGAGTGCCCGGTGGCCAATGGCCTTCCACGGGAGGGGTACAAACTGTAGTACTAGCACTTCTCCCAAAGTACTATCTGGAGCTACCAAGAGCTGAGGAGCCACAAGCATGGAGCTGGGCAGTCACACGTGTCTTCCTGACCCTTGCTTGGGTAGTACACAAGATTGTAATGTACACCCAATGACGGTCATGGTTTTTCCTTTGGAGAAGTTCTCCCGCTAAGGCTTAAGGAGTAGAATAGTTCTGTTTGGAAAAGTACACTATCTTGCCGACAGGTTGTCAGGATGGCCGAGCGGTCTAAGGCGCTGCGTTCAGGTCGCAGTCTCCTCTGGAGGCGTGGGTTCGAATCCCACTTCTGACAGTGTTTCTGAAAGCGCGGGCTTTGTCTTCTCTTTACTTAACTATCTCCTTTCTAGGAGGTTGCCGAGTAGAAGAGCGTAGAAAAACAGAATTTGATAGCGCAGGTTCTTTCAGGGAATCTCAGAGCAAGGGTGTTCTTTTCTGAGCCTCACCAAACCCTTATTCAAAGAGCTTCTAAAATCCACCACCTCCAAGAAACCCTACATCGTTCTGATGGACTGTAAGCTGAATTTTTAAATTCCTCTTCGCTGCCATGCAACGCCTGGCCTTTGCCGTAAATTGCCTAAGCTCTCAAAACTCCAAAACATCTGAGCTGTATCCTCAATGTTCCTGCGCTGTTTACGCACTGGTGAAGCCTCATGGGGCGGGGTTTATCTTTCACTGCAGCCAGACGTGACTGCTCCTGTCTGCTGCCGTCTGATGGATGATGCCAGCGTGCCTGCAGTGCATTACACATTTCTTCAATTTCAAGGACCGGTGAAGTCAGACTGAAAGGAATGGTGCCCATGAGCAATATTGTTTAGGCCAGCTGGGCAATGCTAGTTAGCTGCTTTCTTCCACCATACCAGTTTGCTCCTGGAACTGCAGCTCAGCTCCAACCAGGCCAGTGCTGCCGAGTGGTAAAACGGCACACAAGCCGAGGGACGGGCCATTTTGGAGGAAAGACGGGAAACGAATCTCATTACTTTAGTTGATGCGTACCTAAAAAAGCACCTGCCGAAACCCGGGATCGAACCAGGGACCTTTAGATCTTCAGTCTAACGCTCTCCCACTGAGCTATTTCGGCCTCTCTGAGTGCCCGGTGGCCAATGGCCTTCCACGGGAGGGGTACAAACTGTAGTACAGCACTTCTCCCAAAGTACTATCTGGAGCTACCAAGAGCTGAGGAGCCACAAGCATGGAGCTGGCAGTCACACGTGTCTTCCTGACCCTTGCTTGGGTAGTACACAAGATTGTAATATACACCCAATGACGTCATGGTTTTTCCTTTGAGAAGTTCTCCCGCTGAAGGCTTACTAGGAGTAGAATAGTTCTGTTTGGAAAAGTAACACTATCTTGCCGACAGGTTGTCAGGATGGCGAGCGGTCTAAGGCGCTGCGTTCAGGTCGCAGTCTCCTCTGGAGGCGTGGGTTCGAATCCCACTTCTGACAGTGTTCTGAAGCGCGGGCTTGTCTTTCTCTTTACTTAACTATCTCCTTTCTAGGAGGTTGCCGAGTAGAAGAGCGTAGAAAAACAGAATTTGATAGCGCAGGTTCTTTCAGGGAATCTCCAGAGCAAGGGTGTTCTTTTCTGAGCCTCACCAAACCCTTTTTCAAAGAGCTTCTAAATCCCACCACCCTCCAAGAAACCCTACATCGTTCTGATGGACTGTAAGCTGAATTTTTAAATTCCTCCTTCGCTGCCATGCAACGCCTGGCCTTTGCCGTAAATTGCCTAAGCTCTCAAAACTCCAAACATCTGAGCTGTATCCTCAATGTTCCTGGCGCTTTTACGCACTGGTGAAGCCTCATGGGGCAGGGGTTTTATCTTTCACTGCAGCCAGACGTGACTGCTCCTGTCTGCTGCCGTCTGATGGATGATGCCAGCGTGCCTGCGTGCATTTACACATTTCTTCAATTTCAAGGACCGGTGAAGGCAGACTGAAGAATGGTGCCCATGAGCAATATTGTTTAGGCCAGCTGGGCAATGCTAGTTAGCTGCTTTCTTCCACCATACCAGTTTTGCTCCTGGAACTGCAGCTCAGCTCCAACCAGGCCAGTGCGCCGAGTGGTAAAACGGCACACAAGCCGAGGACAGGCCATTTTGGAGGAAAGACGGGGAACGAATCTCATTACTTTAGTTGATGCGTACCTAAAAAAGCACCTGCCGAAACCCGGGATCGAACCAGGGACCTTTAGATCTTCAGTCTAACGCTCTCCCAACTGAGCTATTTTCGGCCTCCTGAGTGCCCGGTGGCCAATGGCCTTCCACGGGAGGGGTACAAACTGTAGTACAGCACTTCTCCCAAAGTACTATCTGGAGCTACCAAGAGCTGAGGAGCCACAAGCATGGAGCTGGGCAGTCACACGTGTCTTCCTGACCCTTGCTTGGGTAGTACACAAGATTGTAATATACACCCAATGACGGTCATGGTTTTTCCTTTGGAGAAGTTCTCCCGCTAAGGCTTAAGGAGTAGAATAGTCTGTTTGGAAAAGTACACTATCTTGCCGACAGGTTGTCAGGATGGCCGAGCGGTCTAAGGCGCTGCGTTCAGGTCGCAGTCTCCTCTGGAGGCGTGGGTTCGAATCCCACTTCTGACAGTGTTTCTGAAGCGCTGGGCTTTGTCTTTCCTCTTACTTAACTATCTCCTTTCTTAGGAGGTTGCCGAGTAGAGAGCGTAGAAAAAACAGGAATTTGATAGCGCAGGTTCTTTCATGGAATCTCCAGAGCAAGGGTGTTCTTTTCTGAGCCTCACCAAACCCTTTTTCAAAGAGCTTCTAAAATCCCACCACTCCAAGAAACCCTACATCGTTCTGATGGACTGTAAGCTGAATTTTTAAATTCCCTCTTCGCTGCCATGCAACGCCTGGCCTTTGCCGTAAATTGCCTAAGCTCTCAAAAACTCCAAACATCTGAGCTGTATCCTCAATGTTCTCATACAATCTCATTACTTTAGTTGATGCGTACCTAAAAAAGCACCTGACGAAACCCGGGATCGAACCAGGGACCTTTAGATCTTCAGTCTAACGCTCTCACCAACTGAGCTATTTCGGCCTCCTGAGTGCCCGGTGGCCAATGGCCTTCCACGGGAGAGGGGTACAAACTGTAGTACAGCACTTCTCCCAAAGTACTATCTGGAGCTACCAAGAGCTGAGGAGCCACAAGCATGGAGCTGGGCAGTCACACGTGTCTTCCTGACCCTTGCTTGGGTAGTACACAAGATTGTAATATACACCCAATGAAGGTCATGGTTTTTCCTTTGGAGAAGTTCTCCCGCTAAGGCTTAAGGAGTAGAATAGTTCTGTTTGGAAAAGTACACTATCTTGCCGACAGGTTGTCAGGATGGCCGAGCGGTCTAAGGCGCTGCGTTCAGGTCGCAGTCTCCTCTGGAGGCGTGGGTTCGAATCCCACTTCTGACAGTGTTCTGAAGCGCGGGCTTTGTCTTTCTCTTTACTTAACTATCTCCTTTCTAGGAGGTTGCCGAGTAGAAGAGCGTAGAAAAAACAGAATTTGATAGCGCAGGTTCTTTCAGGGAATCTCCAGAGCAAGGGTGTTCTTTTCTGAGCCTCACCAAACCCTTTTCAAAGAGCTTCTAAAATCCCACCACCTCCAAGAAACCCTACATCGTTCTGATGGACTGTAAGCTGAATTTTTAAATTCCTCTTCGCTGCCATGCAACGCCTGGCCTTTGCCGTAAATTTGCCTAAGCTCTCAAAACTCCAAACATCTGAGCTGTATCCTCAATGTTCTCATTCACAATCTCATTACTTTAGTTGATGCGTACCTAAAAAAGCACCTGACGAAACCCGGATCGAACCAGGGACCTTTAGATCTTCAGTCTAACGCTCTCCCAAACTGAGCTATTTCGGCCTCCTGAGTGCCCGGTGGCCAATGGCCTTCCACGGGAGGGGTACAAACTGTAGTACAGCACTTCTCCCAAAGTACTATCTGGAGCTACCAAGAGCTGAGGAGCCACAAGCATGGAGCTGGGCAGTCACACGTGTCTTCCTGACCCTTGCTTGGGTAGTACACAAGATTGTAATATACACCCAATGACGGTCATGGTTTTTCCTTTGGAGAAGTTCTCCCGCTAAGGCTTAAGGAGTAGAATAGTTCTGTTTGGGAAAAGTACACTATCTTGCCGACAGGTTGTCTAGGATGGCCGAGCGGTCTAAGGCGCTGCGTTCAGGTCGCAGTCTCCTCTGGAGGCGTGGGTTCGAATCCCACTTCTGACAGTGTTCTGAAGCGCGGGCTTTGTCTTTCTCTTTACTTAACTATCTCCTTTCTAGGAGGTTGCCGAGTAGAAGAGCGTAGAAAAACAGAATTTGATAGCGCAGGTTCTTTCAGGGAATCTCCAGAGCAAGGGTGTTCTTTTCTGAGCCTCACCAAACCCTTTTCAAAGAGCTTCTAAAATCCCACCACCTCCAAGAAACCCTACATCGTTCTGATGGACTGTAAGCTGAATTTTTAAATTCCTCTTCGCTGCCATGCAACGCCTGGCCTTTGCCGTAAATTGCCTAAGCTCTCAAAACTCCAAACATCTGAGCTGTATCCTCAATGTTCCTGGCGCTTTTACGCACTGGTGAAGCCTCATGGGGGCAGGGGTTTATCTTTCACTGCAGCCAGACGTGACCTGCTCCTGTCTGCTGCCGTCTGATGGATGATGCCAGCGTGCCTGCGTGCATTACACATTTCTTCAATTTCAAGGACCGGTGAAGGCAGACTGAAGAATGGTGCCCATGAGCAATATTGTTTAGGCCAGCTGGGCAATGCTAGTTAGCTGCTTTCTTCCACCATACCAGTTTGCTCCTGGAACTGCAGCTCAGCTCCAACCAGGCCAGTGCTGCCGAGTGGTAAAACGGCACACAAGCCGAGGACAGGCCATTTTGGAGGAAAGACGGGAACGAATCTCATTACTTTAGTTGATGCGTACCTAAAAAAGCACCTGCCGAAACCCGGGATCGAACCAGGGACCTTTAGATCTTCAGTCTAACGCTCCTCCCAACTGAGCTATTTCGGCCTCCTGAGTGCCCGGTGGCCAATGGCCTTCCACGGGAGGGGTACAAACTGTAGTACAGCACTTCTCCCAAAGTACTATCTGGAGCTACCAAGAGCTGAGGAGCACAAGCATGGAGCTGGGCAGTCACACGTGTCTTCCTGACCCTTGCTTGGGTAGTACACAAGATTGTAATATACACCCAATGACGGTCATGGTTTTTCCTTTGGAGAAGTTCTCCCGCTAAGGCTTAAGGAGTAGAATAGTTTCTGTTTGGAAAAGTACACTATCTTGCCGACAGGTTGTCAGGATGGCCGAGCGGTCTAAGGCGCTGCGTCAGGTCGCAGTCTCCTCTGGAGGCGTGGGTTCGAATCCCACTTCTGACAGTGTTCTGAAGCGCGGGCTTTGTCTTTCTCTTACTTAACTATCTCCTTTCTAGGAGGTTTGCCGAGTAGAAGAGCGTAGAAAACAGAATTTGATAGAGCAGGTTCTTTCAGGGAATCTCCAGAGCAAGGGTGTTCTTTTCTGAGCCTCACCAAACCCTTTTCAAAGAGCTTCTAAAATCCCCACCACCTCCAAGAAACCCTACATCGTTCTGATGGACTGTAAGCTGAATTTTTAAATTCCTCTTCGCTGCCATGCAACGCCTGGCCTTTGCCGTAAATTGCCTAAGCTCTCAAAACTCCAAACATCTGAGCTGTATCCTCAATGTTCTCATTACAATCTCATTACTTTAGTTGATGCGTACCTAAAAAAGCACCTGCCGAAACCCGGGATCGAACCAGTGACCTTAGATCTTCAGTCTAACGCTCTCCCAACTGAGCTATTCGGCCTCCTGAGTGCCCGGTGGCCAAGGCCTTCCACGGGAGGGGTACAAACTGTAGTACAGCACTTCTCCCAAAGTACTATCTGGAGCTACCAAGAGCTGAGGAGCCACAAGCATGGAGCTGGGCAGTCACACGTGTCTTCCTGACCCTTGCTTGGGTAGTACACAAGATTGTAATATACACCAATGACGGTCATGGTTTTTCCTTTGGAGAAGTTCTCCCGCTAAGGCTTAAGGAGTAGAATAGTTCTGTTTGGAAAAGTACACTATCTTGCCGACAGGTTGTCAGGATGGCCGAGCGGTCTAAGGCGCTGCGTTCAGGTCCGCAGTCTCCTCTGGAGGCGTGGGTTCGAATCCCACTTTGACAGTGTTCTGAAGCGCGGGCTTTGTCTTCTCTTTACTTAACTATCTCCTTTCTAGGAGGTTGCCGAGTAGAAGAGCGTAGAAAACAGAATTGATAGCGCAGGTTCTTTCAGGGAATCTCCAGAGCAAGGGTGTTCTTTTCTGAGCCTCACCAAACCCTTTTTCAAAGAGCTTCTAAAATCCCACCACCTCCAAGAAACCCTACATCAGTTCTGATGGACTGTAAGCTGAATTTTTAAATTCCTCTTCGCTGCCATGCAACGCCTGGCCTTTGCCGTAAATTGCCTAAGCTCTCAAAACTCCAAACATCTGAGCTGTATCCTCAATGTTCCTGGCGCTTTTACGCACTGGTGAAGCCTCATGGGGGCAGGGGTTTATCTTTCACTGCAGCCAGACGTGACTGCTCCTGTCTGCTGCCGTCTGATGGTGATGCCAGCGTGCCTGCGTGCATTACACATTTCTTCAATTTCAAGGACCGGTGAAGGCAGACTGAAGAATGGTGCCCATGAGCAATATCGTTTAGGCCAGCTGGGCAATGCTAGTTAGCTGCTTTCTTCCACCATACCAGTTTGCTCCTGGAACTGCAGCTCAGCTCCAACCAGGCCAGTGCTGCGAGTGGTAAAAACGGCACACAAGCCGAGGACAGGCCATTTTGGAGGAAAGACGGGAACGAATCTCATTACTTTAGTTGATGCGTACCTAAAAAAGCACCTGCCGAAACCCGGGATCGAACCAGGGACCTTTAGATCTTCAGTCTAACGCTCTCCCAACTGAGCTATTTCGGCCTCCTGAGTGCCCGGTGGCCAATGGCCTTCCACGGGAGGGGTACAAACTGTAGTACAGCACTTCTCCAAAGTACTATCTGGAGCTACCAAGAGCTGAGGAGCCACAAGCATGGAGCTGGGCAGTCACACGTGTCTTCCTGACCCTTGCTTGGGTAGTACACAAGATTGTAATATACACCCAATGACGGTCATGGTTTTTCCTTTGGAGAAGTTCTCCCGCTAAGGCTTAAGGAGTAGAATAGTTCTGTTTGGAAAAGTACACTATCTTGCCGACAGGTTGTCAGGATGGCCGAGCGGTCTAAGGCGCTGCGTTCAGGTCGCAGTCTCCTCTGGAGGCGTGGGTTCGAATCCCACTTTTGACAGTGTTCTGAAGCGCGGGCTTTGTCTTTCTCTTTACTTAACTATCTCCTTTCTAGGAGGTTGCCGAGTAGAAGAGCGTAGAAAACAGAATTTGATAGCGCAGGTTCTTTCAGGGAATCTCCAGAGCAAGGGTGTTCTTTTCTGAGCCTCACCAAAACCCTTTTCAAAGAGCTTCTAAAATCCCACCACCTCCAAGAAACCCTACATCGTTCTGATGGACTGTAAGCTGAATTTTTAAATTCCTCTTCGCTGCCATGCAACGCCTGGCCCTTTGCCGTAAATTGCCTAAGCTCTCAAAACTCCAAACATCTGAGCTGTATCCTCAATGTTCTCATTACATCTCATTACTTTAGTTGATGCGTACCTAAAAAAGCACCTGACGAAACCCGGGATCGAACCAGGGACCTTTAGATCTTCAGTCTAACGCTCTCCCAACTGAGCTATTTCGGCCTCCTGAGTGCCCGGTGGCCAATGGCCTTCCACGGGAGGGGTACAAACTGTAGTACAGCACTTCTCCCAAAGTACTATCTGGAGCTACCAAGAGCTGAGGAGCCACAAGCATGGAGCTGGGCAGTCACACGTGTCTTCCTGACCCTTGCTTGGGTAGTACACAAGATTGTAATATACACCCAATGACGGTCATGGTTTTTCCTTTGGAGAAGTTCTCCCGCTAAGGCTTAAGGAGTAGAATAGTTCTGTTTGGAAAAGTACACTATCTTGCCGACAGGTTGTTCAGGATGGCCGAGCGGTCTAAGGCGCTGCGTTCAGGTCGCAGTCTCCTCTGGAGGCGTGGGTTCGAATCCCACTTCTGACAGTGTTCTGAAGCGCGGGCTTTGTCTTTCTATTTACTTAACTATCTCCTTTCTAGGAGGTTGCCGAGTAGAAGAGCGTAGAAAAACAGAATTTGATAGCGCAGGTCTTTCAGGGAATCTCCAGAGCAAGGGTGTTCTTTTCTGAGCCTCACCAAACCCTTTTTCAAAGAGCTTCTAAAATCCCACCACCTCCAAGAAACCCTACATCTTCTGGATGGACTGTAAGCTGAATTTTTAAATTCCTCTTCGCTGCCATGCAACGCCTGGCCTTTGCCGTAAATTGCCTAAGCTCTCAAACTCCAAACATCTGAGCTGTATCCTCAATGTTCCTGGCGCTTTTACGCACTGGTGAAGCCTCATGGGGGCAGGGGTTTATCTTTCACTGCAGCCAGACGTGACTGCTCCTGTCTGCTGCCGTCTGATGGATGATGCCAGCGTGCCTGCGTGCATTACACATTTCTTCAATTTCAAGGACCGGTGAAGGCAGACTGAAGAATGGTGCCCATGAGCAATATTGTTTAGGCCAGCTGGGCAATGCTAGTTAGCTGCTTTCTTCCACCATACCAGTTTGCTCCTGGAACTGCAGCTCAGCTCCAACCAGGCCAGTGCTGCCGAGTGGTAAAACGGCACACAAGCCGAGGACAGGCCATTTTGGAGGAAAGACGGGAACGAATCTCATTACTTTAGTTGATGCGTACCTAAAAAAGCACCTGCCGAAACCCGGGATCGAACCAGGGACCTTTAGATCTTCAGTCTAACGCTCTCCCAACTGAGCTATTTCGGCCTCCTGAGTGCCCGGTGGCCAATGGCCTTCCACGGGAGGGGTACAAACTGTAGTACAGCACTTCTCCCAAAGTACTATCTGGAAGCTACCAGAGCTGAGGAGCCACAAGCATGGAGCTGGGCAGTCACACGTGTCTTCCTGACCCTTGCTTGGGGTAGTACACAATATTGTAATATACACCCAATGACGGTCATGGTTTTTCCTTTGGAGAAGTTCTCCCGCTAAGCTTAAGGAGTAGAATAGTTCTGTTTGGAAAAGTACACTATCTTGCCGACAGGTTGTCAGGATGGCCGAGCGGTTCTAAGGCGCTGCGTTCAGGTCGCAGTCTTCCTCTGGAGGCGTGGGTTCGAAATCCCAACTTCTGACAGTGTTCTGAAGCGCGGGCTTTGTCTTTCTCTTTACTTAACTATCTCCTTTCTAGGAGGGTTGCCGAGTAGAAGAGCGTAGAAAAACAGAATTTGATAGCGCCAGGTTCTTTCAGGGAATCTCCAGAGCAAGGGTGTTCTTTTCTGAGCCTCACCAAACCCTTATTCAAAGAGCTTCTAAAATCCCACCACCTCCAAGAAACCCTACATCGTTCTGATGGACTGTAAGCTGAATTTTTAAATTCCTCTTCGCTGCCATGCAACGCCTGGCCTTTTGCCGTAAATTGCCTAAGCTCTCAAAACTCCAAACTATCTGATGCTGTATCCTCAATGGTTCTCATTACAATCTCATTACTTTAGTTGATGCGTACCTAAAAAAAGCACCTGCCGAAACCCGGGATCGAACCAGGGACCTTTAGATCTTCAGTCTAACGCTCTCCCAACTGAGCTATTTCGGCCTCCTGAGTGCCCGGTGGCCAATGGCCCTTCCACGGGAGGGGTACAAACTGTAGTACAGCACTTCTCCCAAAGTACTATCTGGAGCTACCAAGAGCTGAGGAGCCACAAGCATGGAGCTGGGCAGTCACACGTGTCTTCCTGACCCTTGCTTGGGTAGTACACAAGATTGTAATATACACCCAATGACGGTCATAGGTTTTTCCTTTGGAGAAGTTCTCCCGCTAAGGCTTAAGGAGTAGAATAGTTCTGTTTGGAAAAGTACACTATCTTGCCGACAGGTTGTCAGGATGGCGCGAGCGGTCTAAGGCGCTGCGTTCAGGTCGCAGTCTCCTCTGGAGGCGTGGGTTCGAATCCCACTTCTGACAGTGTTCTGAAGCGCGGGCTTTGTCTTTCTCTTTACTTAACTATCTCCTTTCTAGGAGGTTGCCGAGTAGAAGAGCGTAGAAAAACAGAATTTGATAGCGCAGGTTCTTTCAGGGAATCTCCAGAGCAAGGGTGTTCTTTTCTGAGCCTCACCAAACCCTTTTTCAAAGAGCTTCTAAAATCCCACCACCTCCAAGAAACCCTACATCGTTCTGATGGACTGTAAGCTGAATTTTTAAATTCCTCTTCGCTGCCATGCAACGCCTGGCCTTTGCCGTAAATTGCCTAAGCTCTCAAAACTCCAAACATCTGAGCTGTATCCTCAATGTTCCTGGCGCTTTTACGCACTGGTGAAGCCTCATGGGGGCAGGGGTTTATCTTTCACTGCAGCCAGACGTGACTGCTCCTGTCTGCTGCCGTCTGATGGATGATGCCAGCGTGCCTGCGTGCATTACACATTTCTTCAATTTCAAGGACCGGTGAAGGCAGACTGAAGAATGGTGCCCATGAGCAATATTGTTTAGGCCAGCTGGGCAATGCTAGTTAGCTGCTTTCTTCCACCATACCAGTTTGCTCCTGGAACTGCAGCTCAGCTCCAACCAGGCCAGTGCTGCCGAGTGGTAAAACGGCACACAAGCCGAGGACAGGCCATTTTGGAGGAAAGACGGGAACGAATCTCATTACTTTAGTTGATGCGTACCTAAAAAAGCACCTGCCGAAACCCGGGATCGAACCAGGGACCTTTAGATCTTCAGTCTAACGCTCTCCCAACTGAGCTATTTCGGCCTCCTGAGTGCCCGGTGGCCAATGGCCTTCCACGGGAGGGGTACAAACTGTAGTACAGCACTTCTCCCAAAGTACTATCTGGAGCTACCAAGAGCTGAGGAGCCACAAGCATGGAGCTGGGCAGTCACACGTGTCTTCCTGACCCTTGCTTGGGTAGTACACAAGATTGTAATATACACCCAATGACGGTCATGGTTTTTCCTTTGGAGAAGTTCTCCCGCTAAGGCTTAAGGAGTAGAATAGTTCTGTTTGGAAAAGTACACTATCTTGCCGACAGGTTGTCAGGATGGCCGAGCGGTCTAAGGCGCTGCGTTCAGGTCGCAGTCTCCTCTGGAGGCGTGGGTTCGAATCCACTTCTGACAGTGTTCTGAAGCGCGGGCTTTGTCTTTCTCTTTACTTAACTATCTCCTTTCTAGGAGGTTGCCGAGTAGAAGAGCGTAGAAAAACAGAATTTGATAGCGCAGGTTCTTTCAGGGAATCTCCAGAGCAAGGGTGTTCTTTTCTGAGCCTCACCAAACCCTTTTTCAAAGAGCTTCTAAAATCACCACCACCTCCAAGAAACCCTACATCGTTCTGATGGACTGTAAGCTGAATTTTTAAATTCCTCTTCGCTGCCATGCAACGCCTGGCCTTTGCCGTAAATTGCCTAAGCTCTCAAAACTCCAAACATCTGAGCTGTATCCTCAATGTTCCTGGCGCTTTTACGCACTGGTGAAGCCTCATGGGGGCAGGGGTTTATCTTTCACTGCAGCCAGACGTGACTGCTCCTGTCTGCTGCCGTCTGATGGATGATGCAGCGTGCCTGCGTGCATTACACATTTCTTCAATTTCAAGGACCGTGAAGGCAGACTGAAGAATGGTGCCCATGAGCAATATTGTTTAGGCCAGCTGGGCAATGCTAGTTAGCTGCTTTCTTCCACCATACCAGTTTGCTCCTGGAACTGCAGCTCAGCTCCAACCAGGCCAGTGCTGCCGAGTGGTAAAACGGCACACAAGCCGAGGACAGGCCATTTTGAGGAAAAGACGGGAACGAATCTCATTACTTTAGTTGATGCGTACCTAAAAAGCACCTGCCGAAACCCGGGATCGAACCAGGGACCTTTAGATCTTCAGTCTAACGCTCTCCAACTGAGCTATTTCGGCCTCCTGAGTGCCCGGTGGCCAATGGCCTTCCACGGGAGGGGTACAAACTGTAGTACAGCACTTCTCCCAAAGTACTATCTGGAGCTACCAAGAGCTGAGGAGCCACAAAGCATGGAGCTGGGCAGTCACACGTGTCTTCCTGACCCTTGCTTGGGTAGTACACAAGATTGTAATATACACCCAATGACGGTCATGGTTTTTCCTTTGGAGAAGTTCTCCCGCTAAGGCTTAAGGAGTAGAATAGTTCTGTTTGGAAAAGTACACTATCTTGCCGACAGGTTGTCAGGATGGCCGAGCGGTCTAGGCGCTGCGTTCAGGTCGCAGTCTCCTCTGGAGGCGTGGGTTCGAATCCCACTTCTGACAGTGTTCTGAAGCGCGGGCTTTGTCTTTCTCTTTACTTAACTATCTCCTTTCTAGGAGGTTGCCGAGTAGAAGAGCGTAGAAAAACAGAATTTGATAGCGCAGGTTCTTTCAGGGAATCTCCAGAGCAAGGGTGTTCTTTTCTGAGCCTCACCAAACCCTTTTTCAAAGAGCTTCTAAAATCCCACACCTCCAAGAAACCCTACATCGTTCTGATGGACTGTAAGCTGAATTTTTAAATTCCTCTTCGCTGCCATGCAACGCCTGGCCTTTGCCGTAAATTGCCTAAGCTCTCAAAACTCCAAACAATCTGAGCTGTATCCTCAATGTTCTCATTACAATCTCATTACTTTAGTTGATGCGTACCTAAAAAAGCACCTGCCGAAACCCGGGATCGAACCAGGGCCTTTAGATCTTCAGTCTAACGCTCTCCCAACTGAGCTATTTCGGCCTCCTGAGTGCCCGGTTGGCCAATGGCCTTCCACGGGAGGGGTACAAACTGTAGTACAGCACTTCTCCCAAAGTACTATCTGGAGCTACCAAGAGCTGAGGAGCCACAAGCATGGAGCTGGGGCAGTCACACGTGTCTTCCTGACCCTTGCTTGGGTAGTACACAAGATTGTAATATACACCCAATGACGGTCATGGTTTTTTCCTTTGGAGAAGTTCTCCCGCTAAGGCTTAAGGAGTAGAATAGTTCTGTTTGGAAAAGTACAACTATCTTGCGACAGGTTGTCAGGATGGCCGAGCGGTCTAAGGCGCTGCGTTCAGGTCGCAGTCTCCTCTGGAGGCGTGGGTTCGAATCCCACTTCTGACAGTGTTCTGAAGCGCGGGCTTTGTCTTTCTCTTTACTTAACTATCTCCTTTCTAGGAGGTTGCCGAGTAGAAGAGCGTAGAAAAACAGAATTTGATAGCGCAGGTTCTTTCAGGGAATCTCCAGAGCAAGGGTGTTCTTTTCTGAGCCTCACCAAACCCTTTTTCAAAGAGCTTCTAAAATCCCACCACCTCCAAGAAACCCTACATCGTTCTGATGGACTGTAAGCTGAATTTTTAAATTCCTCTTCGCTGCCATGCAACGCCTGGCCTTTGCCGTAAATTGCCTAAGCTCTCAAAACTCCAAACATCTGAGCTGTATCCTCAATGTTCTCATTACAATCTCATTACTTTAGTTGATGCGTACCTAAAAAAGCACCTGCCGAAACCCGGGATCGAACCAGGGACCTTTAGATCTTCAGTCTAACGCTCTCCCAACTGAGCTATTTCGGCCTCCTGAGTGCCCGGTGGCCAATGGCCTTCCACGGGAGGGGTACAAACTGTAGTACAGCACTTCTCCCAAAGTACTATCTGGAGCTACCAAGAGCTGAGGAGCCACAAGCATGGAGCTGGGCAGTCACACGTGTCTTCCTGACCCTTGCTTGGGTAGTACACAAGATTGTAATATACACCCAATGACGGTCATGGTTTTTCCTTTGGAGAAGTTCTCCCGCTAAGGCTTAAGGAGTAGAATAGTTCTGTTTGGAAAAGTACACTATCTTGCCGACAGGTTGTCAGGATGGCCGAGCGGTCTAAGGCGCTGCGTTCAGGTCGCAGTCTCCTCTGGAGGCGTGGGTTCGAATCCCACTTCTGACAGTGTTCTGAAGCGCGGGCTTTGTCTTTCTCTTTACTTAACTATCTCCTTTCTAGGAGGTTGCCGAGTAGAAGAGCGTAGAAAAACAGAATTTGATAGCGCAGGTTCTTTCAGGGAATCTCCAGAGCAAGGGTGTTCTTTTCTGAGCCTCACCAAACCCTTTTTCAAAGAGCTTCTAAAATCCCACCACCTCCAAGAAACCCTACATCGTTCTGATGGACTGTAAGCTGAATTTTTAAATTCCTCTTCGCTGCCATGCAACGCCTGGCCTTTGCCGTAAATTGCCTAAGCTCTCAAAACTCCAAACATCTGAGCTGTATCCTCAATGTTCCTGGCGCTTTTACGCACTGGTGAAGCCTCATGGGGGCAGGGGTTTATCTTTCACTGCAGCCAGACGTGACTGCTCCTGTCTGCTGCCGTCTGATGGATGATGCCAGCGTGCCTGCGTGCATTACACATTTCTTCAATTTCAAGGACCGGTGAAGGCAGACTGAAGAATGGTGCCCATGAGCAATATCGTTTAGGCCAGCTGGGCAATGCTAGTTAGCTGCTTTCTTCCACCATACCAGTTTGCTCCTGGAACTGCAGCTCAGCTCCAACCAGGCCAGTGCTGCCGAGTGGTAAAACGGCACACAAGCCGAGGACAGGCCATTTTGGAGGAAAGACGGGAACGAATCTCATTACTTTAGTTGATGCGTACCTAAAAAAGCACCTGCCGAAACCCGGGATCGAACCAGGGACCTTTTAGATCTTCAGTCTAACGCTCTCCCAACTGAGCTATTTCGGCCTCCTGAGTGCCCGGTGGCCAATGGCCTTCCACGGGAGGGGTACAAACTGTAGTACAGCACTTCTCCCAAAGTACTATCTGGAGCTACCAAGAGCTGAGGCGCCACAAGGCATGGAGCTGGGCAGTCACACGTGTCTTCCTGACCCTTGCTTGGGTAAGTACACAAGATTGTAATATACACCCCAATGACGGTCATGGTTTTTCCTTTGGAGAAGTTCTCCCGCTAAGGCTTAAGGAGTAGAATAGTTTCTGTTTGGAAAAGTACACTATCTTGCCGACAGGTTGTCAGGATGGCCGAGCGGTCTAAGGCGCTGCGTTCAGGTCGCAGTCTCCTCTGGAGGCGTGGGTTCGAATCCCACTTCTGACAGTGTTCTGAAGCGCGGGCTTTGTCTTTCTCTTTACTTAAACTATCTCCTTTCTAGGAGGTTGCCGAGTAGAAGAGCGTAGAATAACAGAATTTGATAGCGCAGGTTCTTTCAGGGAATCTCCAGAGCAAGGGTGTTCTTTTCTGAGCCTCACCAAACCCTTTTTCAAAGAGCTTCTAAAATCCCACCACCTCCAAGAAACCCTACATCGTTCTGATGGACTGTAAGCTGAATTTTTAAATTCCTCTTCGCTGCCATGCAACGCCTGGCCTTTGCCGTAAATTGCCTAAGCTCTCAAAACTCCAAACATCTGAGCTGTATCCTCAATGTTCTCATTACAATCTCATTACTTTAGTTGATGCGTACCTAAAAAAGCACCTGCCGAAACCCGGGACGAACCAGGGACCTTTAGAGTCTTCAGTCTAACGCTCTCCCAACTGAAGCTATTTCGGCCTCCTGAGTGCCCGGTGGCCAATGGCCTTCCACGGGAGGGGTACAAACTGTAGTACAGCACTTCTCCCAAAGTACTATCTGGAGCTACCAAGAGCTGAGGAGCCACAAGCATGGAGCTGGGCAGTCACACGTGTCTTCCTGACCCTTGCTTGGGTAGTACACAAGATTGTAATATACACCCAATGACGGTCATGGTTTTTCCTTTGGAGAAGTTCTCCCCGCTAAGGCTTAAGGAGTAGAATAGTTCTGTTTGGAAAAGTACACTGCCTTGCCGACAGGTTGTCAGGATGGCCGAGCGGTCTAAGGCGCTGCGTTCAGGTCGCAGTCTCCTCTGGAGGCGTGGGTTCGAATCCCACTTCTGACAGTGTTCTGAAGCGCGGGCTTTGTCTTTCTCTTTACTTAACTATCTCCTTTCTAGGAGGTTGCCGAGTAGAAGAGCGTAGAAAAAACAGAATTTGATAGCGCAGGTTCTTTCAGGGAATCTCCAGAGCAAGGGTGTTCTTTTCTGAGCCTCACCAAACCCTTTTCAAAGAGCTTCTAAAATCCACCACCCTCCAAGAACCCCTACATCGTTCTGATGGACTGTAAGCTGAATTTTTAAATTCCTCTTCGCTGCCATGCAACGCCTGGCCTTTGCCGTAAATTGCCTAAGCTCTCAAAACTCCAAACATCTGAGCTGTATCCTCAATGTTCTCATTACAATCTCATTACTTTAGTTGATGCGTACCTAAAAAAGCACCTGCCGAAACCCGGGATCGAACCAGGGACCTTTAGATCTTCAGTCTAACGCTCTCCCAACTGAGCTATTTCGGCCTCCTGAGTGCCCGGTGGCCAATGGCCTTCCACGGGAGGGGTACAAACTGTAGTACAGCACTTCTCCCAAAGTACTATCTGGAGCGACCAAGAGCTGAGGAGCCACAAGCATGGAGCTGGGCAGTCACACGTGTCTTCCTGACCCTTGCTTGGGTAGTACACAAGATTGTAATATACACCCATGACGGTCATGGTTTTTCCTTTGGAGAAGTTCTCCCGCTAAGGCTTAAGGAGTAGAATAGTTCTGTTTGGAAAAGTACACTATCTTGCCGACAGGTTGTCAGGATGGCCGAGCGGTCTAAGGCGCTGCGTTCAGGTCGCAGTCTCCTCTGGAGGCGTGGGTTCGAATCCCACTTCTGACAGTGTTCTGAAGCGCGTGCTTTGTCTTTCTCTTTACTTAACTATCTCCTTTCTAGGAGGTTGCCGAGTAGAAGAGCGTAGAAAAACAGAATTTGATAGCGCAGGTTCTTTCAGGGAATCTCCAGAGCAAGGGTGTTCTTTTCTGAGCCTCACCAAACCCTTTTTCAAAGAGCTTCTAAAATCCCACCACCTCCAAGAAACCCTACATCGTTCTGATGGACTGTAAGCTGAATTTTAAATTCCTCTTCGCTGCCATGCAACGCCTGGCCCTTTGCCGTAAATTGCCTAAGCTCTCAAAACTCCAAACATCTGAGCTGTATCCGCAATGTTCTCATTACAATCTCATTACTTTAGTTGATGCGTACCTAAAAAAGCACCTGCCGAAACCCGGATCGAACCAGGGACCTTAGATCTTCAGTCTAACGCCTCTCCCAACTGAGCTATTTCGGCCTCTGAGTGCCCGGTGGCCAATGGCCTTCCACGGGAGGGGTACAAACTGTAGTACAGCACTTCTCCCAAAGTACTATCTGGAGCTACCAAGAGCTGAGGAGCCACAAGCATGGAGCTGGGCAGGTCACACGTGTCTTCCTGACCCTTGCTTGGGTAGTACACAAGATTGTAATATAACACCCAATGACGGTCATGGTTTTTCCTTTGGAGAAGTTCTCCCGCTAAAGGGCTTAAGGAGTAGAATAGTTCTGTTTGGAAAAGTACCTATCTTGCCGACAGGTTGTCAGGATGGCCGATCGGTCTAAGGCGCTGCGTTCAGGTCGCAGTCTCCTCTGGAGGCGTGGGTTCGAATCCCACTTCTGACAGTGTTCTGAAGCGCGGGCTTTGTCTTTCTCTTTACTTAACTATCTCCTTTCTAGGAGGTTGCCGAGTAGAAGAGCGTAGAAAAACAGAATTTGATAGCGCAGGTTCTTTCAGGGAATCTCCAGAGCAAGGGTGTTCTTTTCTGAGCCTCACCAAACCCTTTTCAAAGAGCTTCTAAAATCCACACCACCTCCAAGAAACCCTACATCGTTCTGATGGACTGTAAGCTGAATTTTTAAATTCCTCTTCGCTGCCATGCAACGCCTGGCCTTGCCGTAAATTGCCTAAGCTCTCAAAACTCCAAACATCTTGAGCTGTATCCTCAATGTTCTCATTACAATCTCATTACTTTAGTTGATGCGTACCTAAAAAAAGCACCTGCCGAAACCCGGGATCGAAACCAGGGACCTTTAGATCTTCAGTCTAACGCTCTCCAACTGAGCTATTTCGGCCTCCTGAGTGCCCGGTGGCCAATGGCCTTCCACGGGAGGGGTACAAACTGTAGTACAGCACTTCTCCCAAAGTACTATCTGGAGCTACCAAGAGCTGAGGAGCCACAAGCATGGAGCTGGCAGTCACCAAGTGTCTTCCTGACCCTTGCTTGGGTAGTACACAAGATTGTAATATACACCCAATGACGGTCATGGTTTTTCCTTTGGAGAAGTTCTCCCGCTAAGGCTTAAGGAGTAGAATAGTTCTGTTTGGAAAAGTACACTATCTTGCCGACAGGTGTCAGGATGGCCGAGCGGTCTAAGGCGCTGCGTTCAGGTCGCAGTCTCCTCTGGAGGCGTGGGTTCGAATCCCACTTCTGACAGTGTTCTGAAGCGCGGGCTTTGTCTTTCTCTTTACTTAACTATCTCCTTTCTAGGAGGTTGCCGAGTAGAAGAGCGTAGAAAAACAGAATTTGATAGCGCAGGTTCTTTCAGGGAATCTCCAGAGCAAGGGTGTTCTTTCTGAGCCTCACCAAACCCTTTTTCAAAGAGCTTCTAAAATCCCACCACCTCCAAGAAACCCTACATCGTTCTGATGGACTGTAAGCTGAATTTTTAAATTCCTCTTCGCTGCCATGCAACGCCTGGCCTTTGCCGTAAATTGCCTAAGCTCTCAAAACTCCAAACATCTGAGCTGTATCCTCAATGTTCTCATTACAATCTCATTACTTTAGTTGATGCGTACCTAAAAAAGCACCTGCCTGAAACCCGGGATCGAACCAGGGACTTTAGATCTTCAGTCTAACGCTCTCCCAACTGAGCTATTTCGGCCATCCTGAGTGCCCGGTGGCCAATGGCCATTCCACGGGAGGGGTACAAACTGTAGTACAGCACTTCTCCCAAAGTACTATCTGGAGCTACCAAGAGCTGAGGAGCCACAAGCATGGAGCTGGGCAGTCACACGTGTCTTCCTGACCCTTGCTTGGGTAGTACCAAGATTGTAATATACACCCAATGACGGTCATGGTTTTTCCTTTGGAGAAGTTCTCCCGCTAAGGCTTACGGAGTAGAATAGTTCTGTTTGGAAAAGTACACTATCTTGCCGACAGGTTGTCAGGATGGCCGAGCGGTCCTAAGGCGCTGCGTTCAGGTCGCAGTCTCCTCTGGAGGCGTGGGTTCGAATCCCACTTCTGACAGTGTTCTGAAGCGCGGGCTTTGTCTTTCTCTTTACTTAACTATCTCCTTTCTAGGAGGTTGCCGAGTAGAAGAGCGTAGAAAAACAGAATTTGATAGCGCAGTTCTTTCAGGGAATCTCCAGAGCAAGGGTGTTCTTTTCTGAGCCTCACCAAACCCTTTTTCAAAGAGCTTCTAAAATCCCACCACCTCCAAGAAACCCTACATCGTTCTGATGGACTGTAAGCTGAATTTTTAAATTCCTCTTCGCTGCCATGCAACGCCTGGCCTTTGCCGTAAATTGCCTAAGCTCTCAAAACTCCAACATCTGAGCTGTATCCTCAATGTTCCTGGCGCTTTTACGCACTGGTGAAGCCTCATGGGGCAGGGGTTTATCTTTCACTGCAGCCAGACGTGACTGCTCCTGTCTGCTGCCGTCTGATGGATGATGCCAGCGTGCCTGCGTGCATTACACATTTCTTCCATTTCAAGGACCGGTGAAGGCAGACTGAAGAATGGTGCCCATGAGCAATATTGTTTAGGCCAGCTGGGCAATGCTAGTTAGCTGCTTTCTTCCACCATACCAGTTTGCTCCTGGAACTGCAGCTCAGCTCCAACCAGGCCAGTGCTGCCGAGTGGTAAAACGGCACACAAGCCGAGGACAGGCCATATTTGGAGGAAAGACGGGAACGAATCTCATTACTTTAGTGATGCGTACCTAAAAAAGCACCTGCCGAAACCCGGGATCGAACCAGGGACCTTTAGATCTTCAGTCTAACGCTCTCCCAACTGAGCTATTTCGGCCTCCTGAGTGCCCGGTGGCCAATGGCCTTCCACGGGAGGGTACAAACTGTAGTACAGCACTTCTCCCAAAGTACTATCTGGAGCTACCAAGAGCTGAGGAGCCACAAGCATGGAGCTGGCAGTCCACACGTGTCTTCCTGACCCTTGCTTGGGTAGTACACAAGATTGTAATATACACCCAATGACGGTCATGGTTTTTCCTTTGGAGAAGTTCTCCCGCTAAGGCTTAAGGAGTAGAATAGTTCTGTTTGGAAAAGTACACTATCTTGCCGACAGGTTGTCAGGATGGCCGAGCGGTCTAAGGCGCTGCGTTCAGGTCGCAGTCTCCTCTGGAGGCGTGGGTTCGAATCCCACTTCTGACAGTGTTCTGAAGCGCGGGCTTTGTCTTTCTCTTTACTTAACTATCTCCTTTCTAGGAGGTTGCCGAGTAGAAGAGCGTAGAAAAACAGAATTTGATAGCGCAGGTTCTTTCAGGAATCTCCAGAGCAAGGGTGTTCTTTTCTGAGCCTCACCAAACCCTTATTCAAAGAGCTTCTAAAATCCCACCACCTCCAAGAAACCCTACATCGTTCTGATGGACTGTAAGCTGAATTTTTAAATTCCGCTTCGCTGCCATGCAACGCCTGGCCTTTGCCGTAAATTGCCTAAGCTCTCAAAACTCCAACATCTGAGCTGTATCCTCAATGTTCCTGGCGCTTTTACGCACTGGTGAAGCCTCATGGGGGCAGGGGTTTATCTTTCACTGCAGCCCAGACGTGACTGCTCCTGTCTGCTGCCGTCTGATGGATGATGCCAGCGTGCCTGCGTGCATTACACATTTCTTCAATTTCAAGGACCGGTGAAGGCAGACTGAAGAATGGTGCCCATGAGCAATATTGTTTAGGCCAGCTGGGCAATGCTAGTTAGCTGCTTTCTTCCACCATACCAGTTTGCTCCTGGAACTGCAGCTCAGCTCCAACCAGGCCAGTGCTGCCGAGTGGTAAAAACGGCAACACAAGCCGAGGACAGGCCATATTGGAGGAAAGACGGGAACGAATCTCATTACTTTAGTTGATGCGTACCTAAAAAAGCACCTGCCGAAACCCGGGATCGAACCAGGGACCTTTAGATCTTCAGTCTAACGCTCTCCCAACTGAGCTATTTCGGCCTCCTGAGTGCCCGGTGGCCAATGGCCTTCCACGGGAGGGGTACAAACTGTAGTACAGCACTTCTCCCAAAGTACTATCTGGAGCTACCAAGAGCTGAGGAGCCACAAGCATGGAGCTGGGCAGTCACACGTGTCTTCCTGACCCTTGCTTGGGTAGTACACAAGATTGTAATATACACCCAATGACGGTCATGGTTTTTCCTTTGGAGAAGTTCTCCCGCTAAGGCTTAAGGAGTAGAATAGTTCTGTTTGGAAAAGTACACTATCTTGCCGACAGGTTGTCAGGATGGCCGAGCGGTCTAAGGCGCTGCGTTCAGGTCGCAGTCTCCTCTGGAGGCGTGGGTTCGAATCCCACTTCTGACAGTGTTCTGAAGCGCGGGCTTTGTCTTTCTCTTTACTTAACTATCTCCTTTCTAGGAGGTTGCCGAGTAGAAGAGCGTAGAAAAACAGAATTTGATAGCGCAGGTTCTTTCAGGGAATCTCCAGAGCAAGGGTGTTCTTTTCTGAGCCTCACCAAACCCTTTTTCAAAGAGCTTCTAAAATCCCACCACCTCCAAGAAACCCTACATCGTTCTGATGGACTGTAAGCTGAATTTTTAAATTCCTCTTCGCTGCCATGCAACGCCTGGCCTTTGCCGTAAATTGCCTAAGCTCTCAAAACTCCAAACATCTGAGCTGTATCCTCAATGTTCCTGGCGCTTTTACGCACTGGTGAAGCCTCATGGGGGCAGGGGTTTATCTTTCACTGCAGCCAGACGTGACTGCTCCTGTCTGCTGCCGTCTGATGGATGATGCCAGCGTGCCTGCGTGCATTACACATTTCTTCAATTTCAAGGACCGGTGAAGGCAGACTGAAGAATGGTGCCCATGAGCAATATTGTTTAGGCCAGCTGGGCAATGCTAGTTAGCTGCTTTCTTCCACCATACCAGTTTGCTCCTGGAACTGCAGCTCAGCTCCAACCAGGCCAGTGCTGCCGAGTGGTAAAACGGCACACAAGCCGAGGACAGGCCATATTGGAGGAAAGACGGGAACGAATCTCATTACTTTAGTTGATGCGTACCTAAAAAAGCACCTGCCGAAACCCGGGATCGAACCAGGGACCTTTAGATCTTCAGTCTAACGCTCTCCCAACTGAGCTATTTCGGCCTCCTGAGTGCACGGTGGCCAATGGCCTTCCACGGGAGGGGTACAAACTGTAGTACAGCACTTCTCCCAAAGTACTATCTGGAGCTACCAAGAGCTGAGGAGCCACAAGCATGGAGCTGGGCAGTCACACGTGTCTTCCTGACCCTTGCTTGGGTAGTACACAAGATTGTAATATACACCCAATGACGGTCATGGTTTTTCTCTTTGGAGAAGTTCTCCCGCTAAGGCTTAAGGAGTAGAATAGTTCTGTTTGGAAAAGTACACTATCTTGCCGACAGGTTGTCAGGATGGCCGAGCGGTCTAAGGCGCTGCGTTCAGGTCGCAGTCTCCTCTGGAGGCGTGGGTTCGAATCCCACTTCTGACAGTGTTCTGAAGCGCGGGCTTTGTCTTTCTCTTTACTTAACTATCTCCTTTCTAGGAGGTTGCCGAGTAGAAGAGCGTAGAAAAACAGAATTTGATAGCGCAGGTTCTTTCAGGGAATCTCCAGAGCAAGGGTGTTCTTTTCTGAGCCTCACCAAACCCTTTTTCAAAGAGCTTCTAAAATCCCACCACCTCCAAGAAACCCTACATCGTTCTGATGGACTGTAAGCTGAATTTTTAAATTCCTCTTCGCTGCCATGCAACGCCTGGCCTTTGCCGTAAATTGCCTAAGCTCTCAAAACTCCAAACATCTGAGCTGTATCCTCAATGTTCTCATTACAATCTCATTACTTTAGTTGATGCGTACCTAAAAAAGCACCTGCCGAAACCCGGGATCGAACCAGGGACCTTTAGATCTTCAGTCTAACGCTCTCCCAACTGAGCTATTTCGGCCTCCTGAGTGCCCGGTGGCCAATGGCCTTCCACGGGAGGGGTACAAACTGTAGTACAGCACTTCTCCCAAAGTACTATCTGGAGCTACCAAGAGCTGAGGAGCCACAAGCATGGAGCTGGGCAGTCACACGTGTCTTCCTGACCCTTGCTTGGGTAGTACACAAGATTGTAATATACACCCAATGACGGTCATGGTTTTTCCTTTGGAGAAGTTCTCCCGCTAAGGCTTAAGGAGTAGAATAGTTCTGTTTGGAAAAGTACACTATCTTGCCGACAGGTTGTCAGGATGGCCGAGCGGTCTAAGGCGCTGCGTTCAGGTCGCAGTCTCCTCTGGAGGCGTGGGTTCGAATCCCACTTCTGACAGTGTTCTGAAGCGCGGGCTTTGTCTTTCTCTTTACTTAACTATCTCCTTTCTAGGAGGTTGCCGAGTAGAAGAGCGTAGAAAAACAGAATTTGATAGCGCAGGTTCTTTCAGGGAATCTCCAGAGCAAGGGTGTTCTTTTCTGAGCCTCACCAAACCCTTTTTCAAAGAGCTTCTAAAATCCCACCACCTCCAAGAAACCCTACATCGTTCTGATGGACTGTAAGCTGAATTTTTAAATTCCTCTTCGCTGCCATGCAACGCCTGGCCTTTGCCGTAAATTGCCTAAGCTCTCAAAACTCCAAACATCTGAGCTGTATCCTCAATGTTCCTGGCGCTTTTACGCACTGGTGAAGCCTCATGGGGCAGGGGTTTATCTTTCACTGCAGCCAGACGTGACTGCTCCTGTCTGCTGCCGTCTGATGGATGATGCCAGCGTGCCTGCGTGCATTACACATTTCTTCAATTTCAAGGACCGGTGAAGGCAGACTGAAGAATGGTGCCCATGAGCAATATCGTTTAGGCCAGCTGGGCAATGCTAGTTAGCTGCTTTCTTCCACCATACCAGTTTGCTCCTGGAACTGCAGCTCAGCTCCAACCAGGCCAGTGCTGCCGAGTGGTAAAACGGCACACAAGCCGAGGACAGGCCATATTGGAGGAAAGACGGGAACGAATCTCATTACTTTAGTTGATGCGTACCTAAAAAAGCACCTGCCGAAACCCGGGATCGAACCAGGGACCTTTAGATCTTCAGTCTAACGCTCTCCCAACTGAGCTATTTCGGCCTCCTGAGTGCCCGGTGGCCAATGGCCTTCCACGGGAGGGGTACAAACTGTAGTACAGCACTTCTCCCAAAGTACTATCTGGAGCTACCAAGAGCTGAGGAGCCACAAGCATGGAGCTGGGCAGTCACACGTGTCTTCCTGACCCTTGCTTGGGTAGTACACAAGATTGTAATATACACCCAATGACGGTCATGGTTTTTCCTTTGGAGAAGTTCTCCCGCTAAGGCTTAAGGAGTAGAATAGTTCTGTTTGGAAAAGTACACTATCTTGCCGACAGGTTGTCAGGATGGCCGAGCGGTCTAAGGCGCTGCGTTCAGGTCGCAGTCTCCTCTGGAGGCGTGGGTTCGAATCCCACTTCTGACAGTGTTCTGAAGCGCGGGCTTTGTCTTTCTCTTTACTTAACTATCTCCTTTCTAGGAGGTTGCCGAGTAGAAGAGCGTAGAAAAACAGAATTTGATAGCGCAGGTTCTTTCAGGGAATCTCCAGAGCAAGGGTGTTCTTTTCTGAGCCTCACCAAACCCTTTTTCAAAGAGCTTCTAAAATCCCACCACCTCCAAGAAACCCTACATCGTTCTGATGGACTGTAAGCTGAATTTTTAAATTCCTCTTCGCTGCCATGCAACGCCTGGCCTTTGCCGTAAATTGCCTAAGCTCTCAAAACTCCAAACATCTGAGCTGTATCCTCAATGTTCCTGGCGCTTTTACGCACTGGTGAAGCCTCATGGGGGCAGGGGTTTATCTTTCACTGCAGCCAGACGTGACTGCTCCTGTCTGCTGCCGTCTGATGGATGATGCCAGCGTGCCTGCGTGCATTACACATTTCTTCAATTTCAAGGACCGGTGAAGGCAGACTGAAGAATGGTGCCCATGAGCAATATTGTTTAGGCCAGCTGGGCAATGCTAGTTAGCTGCTTTCTTCCACCATACCAGTTTGCTCCTGGAACTGCAGCTCAGCTCCAACCAGGCCAGTGCTGCCGAGTGGTAAAACGGCACACAAGCCGAGGACAGGCCATTTTGGAGGAAAGACGGGAACGAATCTCATTACTTTAGTTGATGCGTACCTAAAAAAGCACCTGCCGAAACCCGGGATCGAACCAGGGACCTTTAGATCTTCAGTCTAACGCTCTCCCAACTGAGCTATTTCGGCCTCCTGAGTGCCCGGTGGCCAATGGCCTTCCACGGGAGGGGTACAAACTGTAGTACAGCACTTCTCCCAAAGTACTATCTGGAGCTACCAAGAGCTGAGGAGCCACAAGCATGGAGCTGGGCAGTCACACGTGTCTTCCTGACCCTTGCTTGGGTAGTACACAAGATTGTAATATACACCCAATGACGGTCATGGTTTTTCCTTTGGAGAAGTTCTCCCGCTAAGGCTTAAGGAGTAGAATAGTTCTGTTTGGAAAAGTACACTATCTTGCCGACAGGTTGTCAGGATGGCCGAGCGGTCTAAGGCGCTGCGTTCAGGTCGCAGTCTCCTCTGGAGGCGTGGGTTCGAATCCCACTTCTGACAGTGTTCTGAAGCGCGGGCTTTGTCTTTCTCTTTACTTAACTATCTCCTTTCTAGGAGGTTGCCGAGTAGAAGAGCGTAGAAAAACAGAATTTGATAGCGCAGGTTCTTTCAGGGAATCTCCAGAGCAAGGGTGTTCTTTTCTGAGCCTCACCAAACCCTTTTTCAAAGAGCTTCTAAAATCCCACCACCTCCAAGAAACCCTACATCGTTCTGATGGACTGTAAGCTGAATTTTTAAATTCCTCTTCGCTGCCATGCAACGCCTGGCCTTTGCCGTAAATTGCCTAAGCTCTCAAAACTCCAAACATCTGAGCTGTATCCTCAATGTTCTCATTACAATCTCATTACTTTAGTTGATGCGTACCTAAAAAAGCACCTGCCGAAACCCGGGATCGAACCAGGACCTTTAGATCTTCAGTCTAACGCTCTCCCAACTGAGCTATTTCGGCCTCCTGAGTGCCCGGTGGCCAATGGCCTTCCACGGGAGGGTACAAACTGTAGTACAGCACTTCTCCCAAAGTACTATCTGGAGCTACCAAGAGCTGAGGAGCCACAAGCATGGAGCTGGGCAGTCACACGTGTCTTCCTGACCCTTGCTTGGGTAGTACACAAGATTGTAATATACACCCAATGACGGTCATGGTTTTTCCTTTGGAGAAGTTCTCCCGCTAAGGCTTAAGGAGTAGAATAGTTCTGTTTGGAAAAGTACACTATCTTGCCGACAGGTTGTCAGGATGGCCGAGCGGTCTAAGGCGCTGCGTTCAGGTCGCAGTCTCCTCTGGAGGCGTGGGTTCGAATCCCACTTCTGACAGTGTTCTGAAGCGCGGGCTTTGTCTTTCTCTTTACTTAACTATCTCCTTTCTAGGAGGTTGCCGAGTAGAAGAGCGTAGAAAAACAGAGTTGATAGCGCAGGTTCTTTCAGGGAATCTCCAGAGCAAGGTGTTCTTTTCTGAGCCTCACCAAACCCTTTTTCAAAGAGCTTCTAAAATCCCACCACCTCCAAGAAACCCTACATCGTTCTGATGGACTGTAAGCTGAATTTTTAAATTCCTCTTCGCTGCCATGCAACGCCTGGCCTTTGCCGTAAATTGCCTAGCTCTCAAACTCCAACATCTGAGCTGTATCCTCAATGTTCTCATTACAATCCTCTTACTTTAGTTTGATGCGTACCTAAAAAAGCACCTGCCGAAACGGGATCGAACCAGGGCCTGTTAGATCTTCAGTCTAACGCTCTCCCA